>NC_088880.1:7103759-7167147 GCF_032884065.1 Artemia franciscana | reverse complement strand
AGTGGTATCCGAAATGATTGTATTCATTTTACGATCATAATCATCAGTATCCATAATTACAATAGTGTTGCCTTTATCTGCCCTAGTAATAGTAAGGGTATTATCCTTTTTCAAATCAGAAAATATTTTAATGTCATCTTTTGTTATATCATTTACAATTTTTTTCATGTTAAAAGTCTTAAGTTTCCTTACGATTTCAGTTCTAAGTTCTTGAGGAGCTTCGACTTTATCAATAGAAGCCATAATTCCTGACTCTACTTTAGAAATTATTTCTGAATAAGAAATTGGGGTTGGAATACAGAATCTAAAACCCTTCGACAAAACTGCCTCTTGTTGACTACTAAGAGTTTTAGACGACAAATTCTTAGTGGCAGGACCCAGACAAAAACGAGGATAAAAAGTATCCGAATCCTGGAACTTTTCAAACAAAAGTCTTTTGAACTTGTCGACCAAACGAACCTTTGACAAATGGAAATCATGGTGGAAAGATCTAACGGCCATTTCCTTAATCCTCAGAAAAATGTTAAATGGAAGGTTATTCCTCAAAAAATTTTCGACAAAATTTAAGTCTTTGGACAACTTAAAACGTCTTTGTTTTTGCTCGGAAGTCATGTGATTTAACGCCATGAGGCTTAATTTGTTTTTTAATTTTGATCCATTTTCAGTACCAAAATGGGTATTGATTCTAAATGATTTAGGAATCACTGATTCCTTCTTGCAATTTTTTAAGAAAATTTGCTGATTTAACAAATTTGCATGTTTTTTAACCAAAGAAAAATAATAGTTGACAGAAGCGGCTAATTGCTGCCCGTAAGCTTGACGAATGAAAGTTCTTAAGCCGAACTGGCCAGACATGACAATAAACAACAAAGAGAGATAAAACTCTACAAAAAGAAAACTTCAAACGAGACGACGGCCAGTAGAATTGAAAGACTAAAACAACGCGGATATTTCGCCTGTATCCAAACAAGGCGTCTTCAGCACAAGATAGAAAATTAAAAGGAAACTAATCTAAAAACCAAATAAAAACCACCACCAATAATAATAAATACAATTGTCGCTACTTATCCACGTAGGGAAAAGCAGCTATTTGAGTTACTTCAATGAGAATCAAAGAGCAACTGAGGAAAAATTATGAAAATTGAAACTTAGTTAATTATTCTGTTGCGAAATAATCCTCTTGTAAGCTAACATTGAAGCGACTCTTTTTGGTGTAGTGGGTAATCTTGTCCCCTGGTGATTGTGTACAATTTTAACTCCCCCATCGACTATTGATTCATTTTTTAAAAGAATATCATAAATTGGGTCAAAATTTAAATTCCCTGTGTCTCTATTTATTGAAATATTAGCAAATATATGTTTATATATTTGTTATATTAGCAAACCATGGTTGAAATTAAATCCATGCTGGAATCAAACGCATGATAATCTGATTTGAAGTTAAGCGCTGTACTAACAGAACCACGCCTCTAATAATGTAATTTAATATATTGGTGTTTGTAGGACTTTAATTGCGTAACTTATTAAGGGGGCCTTGAGGAGGAACATGCGGGAGGTGTTCTTGCAAACCTCCAGTTAAGGGTTTTGGACCATAATTATTGCAATGATACCGTTTTATTCTTCCAAGATTTTCCACTTGAGAAGTGGCACCAAAAGTGTTGTTCTCAGTGCTATATCTCACTCACGAATGGTAGAATTGATAAAAACCACGTATATATGAGCAAAAATTTTCAAGTGAGCCGTTAAACATCACTCTGAAAAATTCCGGTAGCCCATTAGCCCCAGCTTTTCCACTTTAGACATGGCACCAAAAGTGCCGTTTTTAGTGCCGTTTGCAGATGATGGTATTTATAGGAAGAACGTAGATACAAGCTTAATTTTTTATATGAGATATCAAAAATCTATCTAAGATGTTCGGGTAGCCCACTAGCCCCACCCCTTGAGAAACGGCGAGTGTCTTTTTTCGTGCCATATGGCACGGGCGAAATTGATATAAACCACGTACATATGAGAAATAGCTTTTGAATGAGCTCTTAAGCATCTCTCTATGGTGTTCTAGTAACCCGATAGGACTGAAAAAAGAAGAAAAAAAAGGACCGTTTTAACGTTTTTTAACTTTTAGTTACTATTGGCTGTGGTCCGCTCTTTACTAGGGTGTAGCTAATGGTTCAACCATTATAAAGATTTCATTGCAAATTCTCCCCAGAAAACCTAGTGCAACAGCTTTTAATTGAGCCATTAAACATCTATCTACGATTGTGTGGTAGCCTGCTAATGTTTCAGTAGCTTACTGATGAGCAGCCATTTATGAAACTTACTGAGGGGGCTGAGAGGGGTTCTTGTAAACCTCCTGTTAAGGGTTCTGGACCATAACTATTACAATAGTACCTGTTTTGTACTTCAAAGCTTTTTCACTCAAGAAGCGGCACTAAACGTGTTGTTTTCATAGCTGTATCGCGCTTATGAATGGTATAATTAATAAAAAAAAAAGCACGTAGATATGAGCAATAGCTTTCGAAAGAGCCATTCCTTTATAAGTTCTGCTAGCCCAAGAGCCCCAGCTTTTCCACTTGAGACATCGCACCAAAAGTGCCGTTTTAGCGCCATGTGGAACTTGCAGATGGTGGAATAGGAAGAACGTAGATATGAGCAATATCTTTTCTATGAGCTATAAAAAATCTGTCTATGATGTTCTGGTAGCCTGCTATTGCCACTCCTTGAGAAGTGACACAAAGAGTGCTATTTTAGTGCCATATGGCACTTGCAGATGGTGGACTTTATAAAAGCATGTAGATGTGAGAAATAGCTTTTGAATGAGCCATTAAGCATATCTTTATGATATTCTTGTAACCGGCTAGGCCTGGAGAAAAAAGAGAGACAGTTTGACTCTTTCTCACAACTCTACTTTTTAAAACAATAAAAAAAATTTAACGTAAAGAGCGAGGCGTTGAGGAGGGGACAACCCCTTTCATATATGGAATAATTTCTGTTCGTTTTAAGCTTTAATGTTGCTCCTTACTTGCAGTTAAAAAACTTGTTTTTTATTTCATTCTGAACGTTTTTTTTTATTAATGCATGTTTTGATTTTGGCTCACTGCACATGAATAATTAAAACAAAATTTGTATATTAGTTTTTTTTTTGGCTGAATGGTTTTCTCATTATTGTTATCGGACGATTTTGATTAAACAAAAAAGGTGGCGGAGGAGGCCTAGTTGCCCTCCAATTCTTGGTTACTTAAAAAGGCAACTAGAACTTTTTATTTTTTTACGAATGTTTTTACTAGTAATAAATATACTTGACTTCGAATTAACTTACGTATCGAAATTCTATATTTGTATATTTTTATTACGTATATATGAGGTAGTTCTCCCCCTCGTCAATACCTCGCTCTTCACACTAAAGCTTCAATTTGGTCCCAATTCCTTAAGAGTGACCCCTGAATCACAAAGGCCGTAGAATAGATAGTTGAAATTACTAAAAATACTTTAGCGTAAAGAGTGAGGTATTCAGGAGGAGACGAACCCCCTTATATACGTAGTAATTTCTGTTTGTTTTAGGTTCTAATGCTGCTCCTTATTTCCACCTGAAAAAAACTTTTCTATTTATTTTCTCATTGTTTTTTAAATAATGCTAGAAAATGCTGCGGCCCCTTCATGGGATCATGGGAATTTTCTTCCCTCATGATAAATCCATCCATAGGAAGGTCCTCCCACGTAACCCCCTCCCCCCCCCCCCGACCCATCTTTAACGTGAAAAAATCCTCCTGAAAACGTCTGTACATGTCCCAATAACCATTACTATATGTAAACAATGGTCAAAGCTTGTAACTTGCAGCCCCTCCTCCGGGGATTATGGGGGATTAAGTCGTCCCAAAAGACATAATTATTAAGTTTTTCGACAATGCTGAACAAAATGGCTATCTCAAAATTTTGATCCAGTGGCTTTGGGAAAAAATGAGCGTGGGAGGGGGCCTAGATGCCCTCCAATTTTTTTGGTCAATTGAAAAGGCCACTAGAACTTTTAATATCCGTTAGAATGAGCCCTTTCGCGACATTTTAGGACCACTGGGTCGATACGATCACCCCAGGGGAAAAGAAAAAGAAATAAAAACAAATAAACACGCATTCATGGTCTGTCCTCTGGGAAAGAATACAAAATTCCACATTTTTGTAGATAGGAGCTTCTACATTAGGGTTTTCTGATACGTTGAATCTGGTGGTTTTATTTTCGTTAAGACTCCTTGATTTTTAGGGGGTGTTTCCCCCTATTGTCTAAAATAAGGCAAATTTTCTCAGGCTCGTAACTTTTGATGTGTAAAATTAAACGTGAGCAAACTTATATATTTAGAATCAGCGTAAAAATGCGATTCTTTTAATGTAACTATTGGTATCAAAATTCCATTTTCGTTTCGGTTATTATTGAGCCGGTCGCCCCTTACTAAAGTTCGTTACCACGAACTGTTTCATAATGGATTTTGCTGTAAGTGAGCTCATAGATCTTACTTAAGCTGGAAAAGAGGTCTATCTGCCCATATTAGTGGCTATTGGAAGGGTTTCTAACTTGGGTTTCTATTGGAAGGGTTCTAATTTGAGAAGAAACAACCATACTACTACTGTCAACATTGCAGGCCATACCTGCCTTTGGCCCACTTACCAAACTGTGTCAGTTTCTTAGGTAATTTTTTTTTCAACGATTGTATTTGTTTTAGTTTGATCAACACTAATCTTACAAAAAGCATTTAGACATGAGTACTAGCTTTCAAATGAGCCATTAAACGCCTCTCTATGCGGTAGCCTGGTAGAAAAAAGGAAACATCAGTTCTAACCAAAAATTGCAAAAAAGACGACTTTCTTCGTTTTCATGATTATGGCTCAAAACCTCCAGCGCCGTTTTTTCGACATTGGTAATTCCAATGCTGCGTTATGATTCCGATCTCCCTCCGTTTGAAGGAGCTTCAAGCTCTTTTCCAAAATTTCCAGTAATTAATATTAACGGTAAAATTTCACTATTATTATAAATCTATATAATAGTTATCATTCCTAAGTCACCTTTATCTCTCTCAGAGTTTTTTTCAAACGCGTTTTTAACTTTCGTTATTAATTGGCTGTAGTTTGCTCTTTACTAAACTAGTGCCGCAACTAGTGTTGCAACCATGATCTATTTCAGGAGTCGACAGTCTTTGATGGAGGTTTCAACCAAAAATTGTAAGAAAAAACAACTCCGCGTTCTTCAAGACAGGGGGCTCAAGGCACTTTCTTAGGGTTTCTGACCTGAACTATTTGAAATATGAAATGTATTCTAATTTGTGTTCTGTGTTCTGGCTGGAATGTGCTTAAAATTTGAGCAAAGACTTCGAAGATGAACAAGGATCTGGTAACATGATGCTGATTTAGCCCTTCATTGTCATGTTTTATGAGAAGCTGTTAGGACTACTAGGTCTGCCTGCACTTGGATAGATGGTTAGAATTTTAAAAGTCTTAAAACTGTTTAAATCTATTACTTTGTATTTTAAATTTGATTTTTTTTTTTTTTTACTGTCTGATTTGCAGTCCTCAGAGTTTCTAAGTTTGTTTCTATATTTTTTGTTTATGTTTTATGTTTATTTTTTAGTTTTTGTTTATTTTATATGAAATTTGTTTTTATATACCAATGTGTAAAATTATATTTTTAAGTACTTTTAAATGAATTTACCATATTTTTATAAGCTTTTTATATTTTCGATAACAAAAGGCGACAGACCTGTTACTTGTCCCTCTAAAAAGATCCAACAACTGAGACGTCGGTTCAGTGCCGTATGCACCAGAAATTGCTCTAGACCAGCGTTGCCAAAACTGTGAAATAAACTGTACCCGTTTACTGACCCGTTTACTGACCTCTTGTACCACAAGAGGTTAACTTGTACCATCTTAACGACAGGTTAAACATTTACCATAACAAGCAGAAAATTTTCTATAAAATAAAGCTTGAAAAGATATCTGAGTAAGGAAGGAGCAAGTAAAACTAAGAGGTACAGGAAAATCTGTATTGTACCAAAAACGTTTGAATGTACTGCCTTGTACCAGGACCTGTAAATTGTACCAAAAATGGTACATTTATACTACGTTGGCAACGCTGCTATGGCGGATCTTTATCCTTTATTCATAATTAAAAGCCGTCTTTTGTTACAGGTTTATTTCAGTGGTGATTTTGATGGTCTAAAGCAAGAGAATGCCCTCTACCTATCAAACCACCAATCAACAGGTTTGTGCTTTTAATCTGTTTTAAACTTCAGAAAAAGTTGAACTTTTCAAAAATTGAAGAGTTTCAAAAATTATGATCCTAGATATGTAGTTAAGCCTAGGGATGACAAGGAAATGAAGGAAATCTGGATATCCTTCTTGCATAATCAACAAAGTGTCTTCATGTCAGCAAATCAAAAATACAAGTACGGAATATTTTTTGATTTTTTACATAAAAAAGCTAAATTTTGTTTTAAAAATTGCAACCAAAATTTCATACACAGTTACGGTTAGGGATACAAGTAGATGACGGATATTTTGCTTGTTTAATCAAGGGGCCGATGTTTTATCTCCATCCCCTTCTTTGGAGCTAATTCTGTATTTTGAAGGCTCAATGAGAGTTTAGATTTTTTGGTATTTAAATTCACCATTTGGGGCATATGTCCTCCTCTATAGCTACAGAACTGTCAAAAAACCCTGCTGTAGAGGTTTCAAGCTCTCATCTAAGAAAATTAGGAATTTTGTATTTTTTTTTAAAGAAAGATCATGAATGTGTGTTGTTTGTTGTTTTTGTTTCCCCAGGGACGACCGTATCGAATGAAGGTCCTAGAAGATCGGGAGGGGGCTCATTCAAACGAAAATTAAAAGTTTACTGCCCTTTTAAGTGACCAAACATGTTAGAGGGTGGCATGACCCCAGTAGCCCCTAGAAAAAGGGCTTCAAGTTTTGCGGTTTGTCCATTGTTTACATATAGTATTTGTTATTGGTTAACATACAGATATTTTTTTAGGGGGAATTTTTGGCGGAGGGAGGGATTTCCGTGGGGAGAATTTTCAGTGGGAAGAATTCCCCTGAATTCATATACAGTTTTTTTTATTTTTATTTCTTTCTCTTTGGATGCACAATTCTACGTATGTAGGGAATGTCATGGGGAATTGTCCGGGGTAAATTTTCAGCGGGGAAGGAATTGTCTGACTAGATTTTTCCGTTCGAAAAAAGTGGGTAACGTCCACAAGCGTTGTCCAGGGTGATACCTTCTTAGGTCCAGGTCTTATTATACAAAATGTTTCTGACCTTTTTTTTAATGCTTTTGTTAATTAAACTGATTTGCTTTATAATACAGTGATGTATAAATGCGTATCAGCTATTATGAAAGAGGGGCGGTAGGTCATTGTTAAGGTGAGGGGTGGGGGTAAGAGGCCTTAAGAGTACGTTTTAATGGACTAATTTTATGTAACCCTGTAGGATTATACTGTCAACAAAAGAAGAAAAGAAGTTAAATCAGCTCACGTAAAAAAGAGGGGGGAAAAGTTTTAAGAACTGTAGATGACATATATTTTGCTTGTCAACAAGTTTTCTTTGTCTCAGCATAAATAAATGCATATAAAAGAAATGATTTTTAATATTTTACATAAAAGTAAGAAATTGTAATCCTATATATATAGTTAAAGTGTGAAAAAAAGAAAAGAAAAATACCATATAGAAATAATATATAGAAAGTAAAAAGAATATCTTTAATGTTTTACATAAAAGAAAAAATTTAAGATTTGTTTTAGATATTGTAATCCTAAATATATATTCAAGATTAAGGCAGCAAAACGCCAAAAAAAAAGAAGAAAAAAAACAACAACAAAAACCTTTCGACTGGAAAGACAAAACTCATACCTAAAGGACTGTTGAGCTGCAAAAGGGATATCCATAGGTATAAGAAAATCAATAATAACACTAACAGATCGTTATGGGCTGCTATTATGATCAAGATTAAAAGAAGGAAAGAATTGGAAAAAAAAAAACGAAAGAGAAAAACAATGACTGTTAAAAGGTTTAAATGATATACCCCTTGACAAAATAAGTGTATCCTTAAGTAGAGGGAAATTTACTAAAACTAGCGGCACATTATTGGAGGGGGCTACCCTGGTTGAGATTAGTAAATAATTTGAGTTTAAATGTTATAGATATTGAGATAGAAGTGAAATTAGAAGATGGAACGTTAATGGAACAAACAGAAAGAAGAAAAAAACTGACTGTAATAAGCTGTTGAATAAAGGGTATGGGTAACGTATAAGAGTGGAAACTGACGCTAGTGTTGACAAATAAAAACTATCAAAGCCATCTAACCTTTTGGCAATACTTAGTATTTTTTCAAACTTTATAATCTTTTTTTTTCTGAAACTGAGATTGGACAATTATTGCTACCATATTACTACCCTAGGTTAGACACTTCTGCTACCTGGCAAAAATGCAAGGTGTGGCTAAAAGATAGATGGTGTTGATAGTCTTTTTGTTGACACTAGCGCCACTTTTCATTCTTATAAGTTACCCATACTCTTTGCTGTATAATACATGTTCCAAGTTAGAGGAGAATTGATTAGAACTATTGATTATTACTAGGGATGACTACCCTGATTAAAATCAGAAAAACAGAAAAAATGACTATTTTAAACAATAAAACAAATGTATCTGGGTAGAGAAAACATGTCTCTAGGTAGGCATAAATCAACAAAAATTAGTGATAAATCACTAGAGTTGGCTACCCTTTTTGGGATTAAAAGAAGAGACAAAAGAGAAAAAATGGGAAAAAGAAACAAATTGGCTTATAATTGTAAGCTGCTAATAAATATATCGCGTGGCATAGAAAAATTCATTAAAAGGGGTGATACATTTTTAAATGAGAAGGGGGAAAAACAGAAAGAAAAAAATTCATAAAGAAAGCAACGAACTTCTGTATACAAAAAAAGAGTTTAATAGCAACAGAAGTTCTTAAGTGTGAAACATTTTTTCATTTTGTAAATATATGTTGAAAGGCACATTTTTAAATATGTTTTCCAAAATTGTTTTGGGGAAGAGGTTGACGTTGTAATTTATCAGGGGGGGGCAAATACATCAAAGTATTAGAAAAGGTGAATTATTTCAAATGTGAAAAAATATATTTTCATAGAAATGGGGGAATTCAGAAGGAGGCGTAGTGGGCCCCAAAAACCCTATACGGCTTCTTTAATACATAGAACCAAAATAGACTCTGAACTCGTATCATTGCAAGGCAGTAGCGTGCAACTCAGCGTGCAACACGTCAGTCATTAGCGTGCAATACGTCATTAGCGTCATTGTAAACTTTTATTAGCGTCATTGTAATCTTCAGTCATTAGCGTCATTGTAAACTTTTATTCAATTCTTACTTTAGCTGAATAGATAACGTCATTGTAAACGTCATTGTAACCAATTGGCGTCATTGTAAACTTTTATTCAACTCTTACTTTAGCTGATTGGATTGCGTGCAACTCAGTTGCTGTGAGGAACAAATCAATTGGACAAATCCGTTACGTGATGAAAGACGGCTTACAAACCATTCCAATGTATGGATTTTATTTTTATCAACATGCTTGTGTCTACGTCAATAGAGATGCGTTCAGACCTCAGAAGATGTTAGAAGCTTTGGATTATTTGAAACATCCTAAAATAAGGGTAAGCATAATTATCAGGCAGGTATGCAAGAATTTTTTGTGACGGGGGAGGGGGGCAAAGTTGAGGAGGAGACCAATAAATTTTTTTGTAGATAATTTGAATAAAGGGTGCCCAGAAACGTAAGAAAATGTAGGATTTTGGGGAACGGGAGACTTGGGCTCCAAGCCCCCTCATGCTGACGCCCCCGCTCTGAGTACCGGCTCATAGGCTGGAAAATTTTCCTCTAAAATTGGTTCAAAGTGCTCAAGAACTTTTAGTGATATTAGGCCTAAACTAAATTTTGGGAGATTTTAGGCGCTAACCGGCCACAGACAATCATATTTCCTTGGACCTGGGTTGGACTCAAATACGAAAAATGTGGAAAGTTTGAGAATGACATTAACCTAATGAACCCTTTCTCCCGAGCAAGTTTGGTAAGTTTTTTTTTTGAAAAACTAATATATTTGTGATTATTGACACCAACCCTCAGTAGTTTATGCTTTTTAGATTTTGCTCTTTTGGTTTCCAACATATAAAGAGGTTTTACTTATTGCTGCCAGAATGATTTTTGGTATCATACTGGTTTTGCTGGGTCCAAAGGCCTTAACAACCTATTATTTAAGTTTCAACATGGCTCTTTTAAAGCTTTTACTGTTTAAGAGAAAAAAAACGAAAATAATGTTCTCCTACGTCTGCTTTGAATTAAATTCACGAATTAGTCCCTTATTGTCTATTAAATTACGTCAGGCGAGTTCTGTAGTTCAGGTGTTTAATTGTTGTACATCTTGCATTGTAAATAATTTCCATATTTCAAGTAGGGTCACATACTGCCTTTTGGAGAACTTTACCACCTTAATTTCGAAGAACTCATCTAAAACAAAAGAATTAGTAAAGATGATTGACATCAGGCGCTGTTGTCTTTCATATATCACAAGAAACAGCTTACATTTCTAAATTTCCACCTCGCTGGAAAGAAAATATAATCAACTAAGACTCTTTTTAATGTCAGAGGCAGTATTGCCAAGTAATGGCTTATTCGTTTCTAAAGAGTACGTAGTCCATACAAAATAAAGAGTCAAGATATAAGATTAAGATTGCCAACTGTATGAGAATTCCTCTCGGTTTTTGGAGGATGGCTATATGACAAATAAGAATGACAATTTTTTATCGAATATAAGTATATTGCTCACTTAAAATTTTATAGTTTATTCAGTTTTAGAATGTCGTCCGCATAATTTAATAATGATAAATCCAGAACACGGAGGATAAAACTTGTCGCAACATTCATTTGAGTATATGCGACAATATTTTTGTAAAGGGGTGAGGAGAAGAAGTCGAGCCCTGATGAATACCCTTTCTCACCGGAACTAATACAACCCTCACGCATAAACCCCCTTTCTCGCCGGAATTATCATATTTGGAATAAACGTTCCAGGAGGCGAAGGTAATTTACGAAGGATTACCGGGTTTGACCCCCCCCCCCCCCTCTGAAATATTTTTCCGACTTATAAAAAGTAGAAAAATTCATATAAACAAAGCTTTCATGAGTTTTGTCCTTCCCCCAGCAAAAATCCTGTATACGCCCTTGCAGATTGGCAAAAGCTACCCTACCCTTCGTTCAATAGAGCTTATTTCTATTACTGGTAATGTTTTACTGATTGACGTTGCCTATTTGACAAATATAAATTCTAGCCTTTATAAAAATCTGTTCCGTTTGGCATGTCGTAGGTGGACAACAAATTATACCACTATCGAGTATCGAGTCGACTATCGACTATACTATCGAGTACGATGTCTTGAAGGATGGCAAGTATCAGTTGTTGCCAAAAAATAGATTTAGGAAACTTTTACAGATGTTGGATTAGCCTTTACGGAAATCTGTTTCGTTTAGCATGTCGTAGGTGGCCAACAAATTATACTACTATCGAATATCGAGTCGACTATCGACTATACTATCGAGTGCGATGTCTTGAAGGATGGTAAGTATCAGTTGTTGCCAAAAAATAGATTTAGGAAACTTTTACGGATGTCGCATTAGCCTTTACGGAAATCTTTTTCGTTTGGAATGTCATAGGTGGCCAACAAATTATACTACTATTATCGAGTACGATGTTATGAAGGATGGTAAGTATCAGTTGCTGCCTAAATAATGGATTTATTCTTATTTATTTATTGATAAAGTCTCAGGCAAAAACTTTTATACTGTACACTGTTCATCAAAACACAAGTTTTAAAGCCCTGATGATAATTCTTTGCAGTTGACTCCTGAGAGAAGGGAATTTGGACTGGGGGTGAAGACACCCCTGGAGATACGGGATAGAGTTTCTTAGGCTTATACTTAATAGTGTAGTACTAACTGTAATACAATAGGAATCACTGCAATACAATTACTTAATATGGTAGATATGTAAAGTAGTATTTCAAAACACATTTGGAGCTTTTTTTACGGAGGTTGCAGAAATTATGCAGTGAGAGATAAAGTTTATTCGTAAAATGACGTTCGGTAGTAGCTGTTGCCAAACTTGCATTTCTAGTACTATAAGAAAAGAAGAAAAATAGCAAAAGTTGGCTGAAAAAATTGAGGGACATTTAAAGTCAATAAAAAATAACAACAAAGGGAGGCTTTTTTCGATTAAAAATATATTAAACCATCGATAAAAATCAAAGATAGAAACATTTCTAAAAACGGTTCGGAAATCGACCGAGCCATGAATATGATAATTAATATCGTTTTTTTTTATACCCTTAGAAGTTAGGATTGAATCATATTTTTTACAGCTTATTTTCTGACGTACAGTAAGTCAAATGAGTATCTAAGACTATACCATTATTACTACTAACAACTCACCGCAGCACTAAGTCGTCTGAGGCCAACATAGCTACGTACACTCCTCCTCCTTCCTAATCTGCTCACATCTATATCTTAATCTATTCTATTCTCCATCTAAGACTAACGTTTGGCAATTACTCTAGAAAATATCTTGATCAACATTTCAAAGCACCCGCTATTCAGAGCCACACTTGAAACTGTCAATACGGTGACTTTCAGTATCCGTAATCGTAGTTACAAGACTTTTATACATGCATATAAAATAATATAACTATTTTGACTGTGGATTAATGCAAAATTTACCTGGTCAAGTAGTATTTGTAGCATAAAAGGTTTTGTTGTATTTGACTTAAGTGTAAAGTATGGACATAAAAATGCCATGCTTAGGCCATGTCTATGAAAGTATATCTTGTTAAAATACTACTACTACTAATAACTCACTGCAGCACCAAGCCGCCTGAGGCCAACACAGCTACGCACGCTCCTCCTCCAACCTAATCTATTCAGGTCCTCCCTCTTTACACCTTCCCAGTAAGTTCCCATTTCCTTTAAATCTTTATTTTTTACATGACATAGTTAAACGTGAACATTTAAAGTGGCCGAAGGGGAAGTTAAAAGCTCAAATATTTGGCATTAATTTACTTTTGAAACACTAATTTAATTTTCATCGTATAGAACTAAGGCACATAAATGTAATAAACGTGAATACACTAACATTTGAATAAACATTTAAATAATAACATAATTTATAATAAACAACAAAATAACATTTATATAATCGGAGATCTGAGGACGAGAGAGTAGTAGAGCCTAAAGGTTGCGGACAAAACACAAAATATTTAGTTATAAAATTATTTGAGCGCAAACCAATTATCTCTTTTATTTTTTTTATGTATAATAAAACTTACCAGAAATAGTAATCGATATGATATTGTAAGTGTTGACCACTGATGGAATAACATTGCTTGAATTAAATGAATATATCGCTGGGAAAAAAACACCTGGGACAAATGTGATACAAAATTTAAGAAAATGAACGGAGACAGAAAATAATACCTAACAGTTAGATTCAAATGTTATTATGAAGTTAATTTACTAATCCAGGGGGATAAGATACTTTGTGGTATATTATATTTTTATATGATACGTGATATATGTCTTATAAATATGTAATGTTGTAAAATTTTCATTTTTTTCATTTGTTCTATAATTCGTTTTATAATTCTATTTCACCTTTTTATATTATTGTCTTACTTTTTGTTTTCTCCTTTCAGTCGTGGGTAGTTATATTTCCGGAGGGTACACTCTTTGATCCTGTAGACATTCCAACCATTGAAAAATCCAGAAAAATAGCTGAAGAAAAGAAATTGCCTGTTCTTGGGAATCACTTGACCCCCAGATACCGGGGTGCTTACATGATATTCGATCGTCTTAAAGAGAAATTAGATGCTGTTTATAATGTCACCTACGTCTATGACAATTCTATGACTGATGAAGGAAGAAAAACTGCCCCCCAACTCATTGGTGAGTAAATTTTATAAAGTCTATTGATTAGTATTTGAATTGTATATAGTGTCGAAAAAGCGTTCCCCAGATTAAATCTTATTATCTGTGAAGAAAAGAAGTACAATTGGATGTCTGAAACTTGTGCCACAGTGTACTCAAATTAAAAACAAAACGTGATTGGTAAGAAGAAGAAGGAGAAGTTAAAACCAAGGTTTTCATTTGAAGCCTAAAAGAGCACGGACGTACCAGGGGGTTGGGTGGCCTCGTAGCCTGTGTTCTCCTGAAATCCAAAACTTTCCTGAATTTTGGGGTATTTCTTTTTGAAGTTACCAAACCATTTTTTTATATCCCCCCCCCCCCTGAAAAATTTCCTCGCACGTGCCTGGAATGAAGACAGTTTTGGACCCCAAGTGCTGAATTTCATAGGAAAAACGTAATAAAAGCAAGGTAAAGAAAATGAAAGAAAAGGGTAGGTACACCAGATAAACGCAATGACGATAGAATTAAGAGGTATTAAATGGCTCCTCACGTGACTTGCCACGTTGTGTGGTTTAGTCAATAGCATGGGAGCCCATAAGGGCGGGGGGAAGGGGGAGGGGCACCAGTCCCCATAGCTGAATGACGCTACCCTATATTTTTATATTTTTGTTTTGAAATTTCTGTTATACAACTAGACCCCGGTACCGTGCCGATAAGGGAAGGTCGGTGGCGGTGCAAAAAATAGCAGTAGCAGCGGGCCTCTGGTGCAATCATTGTTGACCACAAACATTTATGTTTTGGTCAGTCCTTTTCAAATCCCAGCTTTAATTTATTTCAGATTCGGGTCTATTCACGAGTTAGAAACTTCATGAGTCACTGGCTGGACACTGTTCTTCTTTGCTATTCTTGAAGAGAAGTAGAAATCTGGTGGAAACGAAATGGTTATGGCATTTCAGATTCCTTACATAATAGTTGAGATCCCTAACAGCTATATATTCCTAACATAATTAATTATCAAAATTGGTAGTTTTTTTTCATCGAGCAACCGACAACATAGAGAAGAAATGTCACCATTTACATCACAACTGGGTTGGTAGGAAAATCTTGCCCCGTAGTTTTCATACCATCGAACATCCAGAAGGGATTTGGAAGGTATGTCCCCTTTCAATCCTCATTGTTTTGATAATGGAGATCTGTGCTCTTAAATACAGACCGACTAAATTTTTTAGCCCACGAGGCTGGTGGCAAATTGCCAAGCTCATCAGTGGTTCTAACTCTAGCCCCATCCCTACCTGCACTGCCATCCTCTCACCCAATGTTTTCAGTAAACCCTGTAATTTTGCAGTCACTGTGAAATATGATAATCACATCTGAACAAGAACAACCACATCCTAGAGACACCAAGAAAACGAAATTCTTCAAGGAAGAGGAGGGTAGAGCAAGATTACTCACTGACAGCTAGATCATATCTGCTACATGAAAGAGGATTTAGGGTAATAGTGTGTGATCGTATACAAATGTTTTGACTAAAATATATTTTCCCTAAACAACGATAGCAGGTTCTTAATATTGGACCTGATGCAGATAGTTTGGATTGACTTACTGTAGTCTTATAGCCAACCCTATTGAAATATGATTACTCTTTTTCACAACACATGTCAGCGATTGAATATTTCTATGATTGAGATACTTCAAATTTAAGATCATTTGTTCAAGAATTGGGTAGTAGCCTATTTTCCAAGATTAGACCCAAGCTAGAAGTTTGCAATTACAGTTAGCCTCTACTATTAACTCTCTGTGCATTTAAAATAGTAACCCTTGTATATGGATGAAGTATTCAAACAGACGCATTTAAATCAAAATTAAAATCGCATTAAATCGCATTTAAATCAGAAGACGCATTTAAGTGCATTTAAAATAGTTACCCTTGTATATGGGTGAAGTATTCAAACAGACGCAATACTTATTAAGAAAATTTAGACAGATTGAGTAGAGGAAAATTAATTTTCCAGATGGTATAATAGATCAAACTGTTGAGAGGGTGATTAGGGAGATCTGCATTTGTAGTTTCCTTTCTGTTCATTTCTGTCGATGTCTGAAATTGGTCCCTTTCCTCCGAGTCTGCTCCTAGTTATTACACCTCCAGTTGTTTTATGACAAATAAGGAAACACACGAATTGTCCTTGATGTTAAATTCAGAAATTAATAGTTAGGAACTTCGAGAGTTTTCAGAACCTACTGTTTCAAGTAAGACTGCTGTGCCACGGAATCAGAACCTCAGGTTTTATAAACACCTGCCTGTGGCAAGGACTCAAGAAATATTGATTCTTTGCCATACAAAGGTGTCTAAAAATAGAGAGGTCCTTAAATCTCAAGATCCTGCTAGGAATTTAATCTGGCGTCGGTTCGAAAGACAATTGTCTGCTCAATGGTTGTGTTACAAGAACTGATTGTGAATAAAAACTAACCCTGAAAGCAACAAGGAATTCTTACAACTATTTGTGTGCGCACTTCTTTGTTTAATTTTGAAAACTGCAATTGATTTCTAAGCAAAAAAATCGAAGAAAATCCTTAACTACACGAGACAAGAAAAGCTCCAACATTGCGTTTGGCACAATAAATAAGTGGCTCAAATTAATTCAAAGTTAGTGGAAGGCCGGCCGCTGCCTCGGGAGGTGGCAACATGCCTGTGGCGTTACGACATTTCGGTGGCGGTCGAACTACCCTCTCATCGGTAGCGTTTGATACATGCGCCGGCGCGGTGCCGGGGTGTATATACAATATCGGACGTGCTGATTAGACCAGGTAAGCCCCCCTCCCAAATTCAGCTTATGGGCACCTATGACTATTAGTAACGAACAAATTGCTGTGCACTCTTACCGACAGCCCCGCTTTGTATTACTCATGAACTAGATTCTGACAGGAGTTCAGTTTTGTTCGCAGGAGTTCGGTTTCGCTCCAGTAAGTTTTGCTTCAGTTTCGCTCGCAGGAGTTCAGTTTCGCTCCAATAAGTCTCGCTTAAGTTTCGCTCACAGGAGTTCAGTTTCGCGTATTTCATGTTGCCCTATGGAATATTCCTTACGTCGGCGAATATACGGTTTGCTTCTGTTGCATATCAGAACTGGAAAGTTGATTTTCTTACCCAGGAAACTTGTGTTGAAATTAAAAAAAATGCATGGTGTTTATTCAAAAGTATTTAAACTTACTGAATATGTTTTTATAGTCTGTTATATATATATATATATATATATATATATATATATATATATATATACATATATATATATATATATATATATATATATATATATATATATATATATATATATATATATATATATATATATATATATATATGTAATTTATATGTAATTCTGAATTAAATAGTTATTGCAGATGCTGATGATGATATAGAAAAAGGGTGGAGTTGAGGGGGCTCTTCCAAAATAATCTGCAAGTTATAGCTATCCTGTTTGTGGTGAATAGTAACAGCGGTCGCTTAGCATAGTAGATTAGCAAATACTTATCTCCGTGAAAATAATGTGGTACATAGTAAAAAAATCTTGCCTCGGTTTTTACTCCCCTCTGCCGAAAAATTAGTTCGTAGCCCCCCAACCCCAAAAGGATTGAAAAATACTACCTTAAGAATTTTTTTTTGTTTTGAGTTCAACTTGAGCTGCTTGAGGCTACTAAAGCTGTGGGCGCATTTCCTCCGTCCCTCTTTTTGCTCTTGGAACTGTTTTATGAAGTGTTTCCTTCTTTTAAATCTTCTTGAAACCTCTTTATATCCCATTTGAAGGTATTCTATTTTTGTTTGATCATAGCTGCCTTGCTGGATATAGACAAACATATTCATAATATAGTTGCTTTTGTGTTCTATAAAAACAATCAAAGAAAAAAATACAAAAAACAAGGAAACGTTGGATTTTTGGTCTGCAGTTTTTGAGGCTGTTTTTCTCAGTTTTGTATTTTTGATTTCCTTAACGTTTTCTGATATTTTTCGATACCTTCTTCTTTCATTTGGGATGGCTTTATAGAAATCTTTGCTGAAGTATCTATTTTTTCCCTATTTGACTTACTGACAAACATATTTTCTGTTGCGTATTTTTGCTATTTGTTACGTATTTAATTATCACACATTTTTTTTGTTTTCTTATGCATTGCCAACGTCAAATAAATCATCAACGAATTAAATCTATCAGGGAAATCTGCACCAAGATCGTTCAACATAGGTGCAAAGAATAGGAGCCTAATAAGGTTCCCTGAGGAATTCCACAGTATTTCGTTACCGTTGTGAGGTCAGGTGCGATCAGGGAAATCTGCACTAAGATCGTTCAACATAGGTGCAAAGAATAGGAGCCTAATAAAGTTCCCTGAGGAATTCCACAGTATTTCGTTACCGTTGTGAGGTCAGGTGTGCTTAAATGGAAATTTGACCGCTTTGGATCGCTAAAAGTAAAAAAAAAATGATTCTATTTAATAGTGAAGGAATAATATTCGAATGAATATAATAATATAAATATGAATATTAGTATGTACTAAATAAATTAAGTGAATTAGATAAAAGTAAATTAAACGTGATGTTTAATATATTAAATTAAATGAACTATATAAAAATGAACATGAATAATATAAATAGGAATATGAATAAAATATGGATTTAAATCATGAAATGAATATAAATAATATAACTGATAATAAAAATGAATTATAGATATAAATGATGAGTAAAAACAAAATTATGAAAAACCATAAACACTATAAACTAAACTGAATTCTATAAACTAAATCATAGAAACTTATAAACTAAATGATAAACGGTTAATGCTAATAAATTTTACATGACCTCTATTAAGATCGAAACTGCAGAAAACCTGCACCTTCATGATCACAAATATGCAAGAACCCAATGGGTTCACAAGAACCCATGATCACATATGGGTTGCTTTTTAGGGTAAAAGGCCAATTTGATAAACGAACACTGGGTCGGCTATACAGTTCATTTTTTGCACCGCATGTATTTTTCCTGATACTAGTGTGGCGATTATTTTCTCAAAGTGAGTGTAAAAAGATCCGTTCAACATTTTTTCGGTTTTGCAAATATTTTCTATGTATACCCATTTGAATACGAAACAATTACATTTCTAGGCGCTATGGAGTGTTAGAAATATGTGGGAAAAAATGGATGTACTCGCCACCAAATTCCAGAGCGATGCAACAGAATTATTGATTTTCCTCTTGCGTGCATTCTGAACTAAATATATATCGCTAGTGTTTGACCTATAGTTCATGTTTTTTCTCTTTTTGTGTTGTTACGTGAGTGTTTTTTGCTTTTCTTTTTTCTTTCTTTATTAACTCCTCTATGATGCATTTTTTGTACAGAGGGTGTCAATAATTTTTCACTAGATTATTTTCAGAGAGAGTTCACTGAAAAAGTTCGTTCTAAGTCTTAATATAACTTTCCTTCTTTAATCCTGCCCAAAAGTAAAACAAATTTCTAATGACTACCTAAATTAAGATGTACAGATTGTACCTAGTCCCTATGCATTTTCCCTTTTTTACTCTTTCAGTGCTTTTTTGGGGAAACGGGGTCTAAAAAAGAGGGAATTATATGACAAATATAAAAAATTTTTGCAAACGTCGTAAAAATACATTAATAGTATATTACGTTCCCTATGTAGGTGCCATAAATTGATTATCTCTTTTTCTCTCTAAGATATTCTGCTCGGTCGTTGCAAGGAAATTCGTGTCCACCTCAAAAGAATTCCAATCGATAATGTACCCAATGACCAAGAGAAGTTTAAACTTTGGATCCATGAACTATTTAAAGATAACGATGAGTAAGTATTTTGACTTTTTTTTTAAATTACAACTCTTGGAACCAAGTTGCTACCTCTGGTGATTTGTTTCTGAATGTGTGATGTCACGTACTATTTACTCTGAAACAATAATATAAGTTTTAGCCATAAAGATATAGAAAGGGGTCAGTCATTAATTCAAAATTTTTCAAAAATTAAAAATTTTACATCTAAACTCTAAAATATAAAATTTCAGATCTTAATTCAAAATTTAGTTCTTTTTTATATTTCGATGCGTTGATACTTTGAGAGCCTCTTGGATTGGTAAAGGGCCAGAAAAACTGTTCCGATTAAATAGCTTGTTATTTCAGATAAGAACGGGTCTGAGCCATTTACTGAGAGCGCCTATCTACTGTTTAGTATAAAAAAAAACTCCTACGGTGCATAAGTTTTTTCTTCTCTAACTCTCACGTCGGTGAAACAAGAATATTGCTTCCTTGTCAATCTGTAAAAAAAATTCAATTTAAAAATTATGCTAAAATCAAGGACGCCTCTAGGAGAGCGTTTTGGTGTTTGAACCCCTACCCCTCCTCCCCCCTCGAATTCTACTTGTGACTTGTAAAAATGTATAATGAATATAAACGTATTTTTGATGCGTTTTGTAAAAAAAAAATTGTACTC
This sequence comes from Artemia franciscana, assembly GCF_032884065.1. Taxonomy (NCBI): domain Eukaryota; kingdom Metazoa; phylum Arthropoda; class Branchiopoda; order Anostraca; family Artemiidae; genus Artemia; species Artemia franciscana. The sequence continues at coordinate 7,146,693 of NC_088880.1, read as the reverse complement.
TCCTTGTGTATTCTTTTCACTTACGGACTGATAATTTTTTTTGTTACCTTTAGTTAGTTTTTAGTTTCTTATACTTTGAAGAATTGGGTTTTGGCTGGGGCTTTTCCTCCTCAATGCCTCGCTCTTTACGCTAAAGTTTGACCCTTTCTCTTAACTCTACTTTTTAAAACAGTAAGAAACCTTAGCGTAAAGAGCGGGGCGTTGAGGAGGAAAAGCTCTTTCATATACGGAGTAATTTCTGTTCGTTTTACGTTTTAATGTCGCTCCTTACTTACCGTTACAAAAACTTGTTTTTTTAATTTATTTTCTGGACGTTTTTGAATTAATGCATGTTTTGATCTTGGCTCTCCGCACATAAATAATTAAAAACGAAATTTGCATATTAATTAATTGCAATTAATCGGAAGGTTTTGAGAAAAAAAGGAGCGAAGGAGGAGGCCTAGTTACCCTCCAAGTTTTTGATTACTTAAAAAAGCAACTAGAACTTTTAATTTTTTACAAACGTTTTCGTTGGTAAAAAATATACGTAACTTACGAATTAACTTACGTAGCGAACTTCTATATTCGTATGTTTTTATTGCGTATACTAGGGGGTTCAACCCTCGTCGATACCTCGCTCTTTACACTAAAGCTTAGATTGTGTCCCAATTCCTTAAGAATGACCTCTGCGTCACAAAGGCCGTAGAATAAATAGTTGAAATCACTAAAAATACTTTAACGGAAAGAGTGAGGTATAACGAGGAGGTAAACCCCTCATATGCGTAATAATTTTTGTTCGTTTCAAGTTTTAATGCTGCTCCTTACTTTCAGTAGAAAAACTTTTCATATTTATTTTTTCATTTTTTTTTAAATAATGCTAGAAAATCCTGCGCCCCCTTCATTGAAATTCTCTTTTACCATGAGAAGTCTCTCCATGGAAATATCCTCCCACGTAACCCTCCCCCCTCAACTCTCCCCCTAAACCAAAAAAAATCCCCCTGAAAACGTCTGTACACTTCCCAGTAACCACTTGCAGCCCCTCCCACGGGGACTGCGGGGGAGTAAGTCGTCCCTAAAGACATAGTTATTAGGTTTTTCGACTATGGTGAATAAAATAGCTATTTCAGAATTTTGATCTGGTGACTCTGGGGAAAAATGAGCGTGGGAGGGGGCCTAGGTGCCCTCCAATTTTTTGGTCACTTAAAAAGGGCACTAGAACTTTTAATTTCCGTTAGAATGAGCCCTCTTGCAAGATTCTAGGACCACTCAGTCGATACGATCAATAAACAAATAAACACGCATCCGTGATCTGTCTTCTGGCAAAAAATGCGAAATTCCACATTTTTGTAGATATGAGCTTGAAACTTCTACAATAAGGTTCTCTGATACGCTGAATCTGATGGTGTGTTTTTCGTTAAGATTGTATGACATTTAGGGGGTATTTCCCCCTATTTACTAAAATGAGGCAAATTTTCTCATGCTCGTAACTTTTGATGGGTATAACTGATCTTGATGAAACTTGTATATTTAAAATCAGCATTAAAATGCGATTCTTTTGATGTAACTATTGGTATCAAAATTCCATGATTAGAGTTTCGGTTACTATTGAGCCGGGTCGCTCCTTACTACAGTTCGTTACCACGAACTGTTTGAACGGTAAATAAAGAATCTATCTCCTGGTAATTTTGATTTTAATTTTTGGTAATTTAGTGAATTTGGTAATTTTCAGGTTGGCCCTCGTAAAAAGTAAATGGTTATTTTAAAATTAGATAAATTTAAATATGATAAAATTAATTAAAAGTTTAATTAAATAAATGCAAAGCAATAGTCTTTAAACAGTTCTTGATAATGAATTGTGAAGTAAAAAATCCATTTTCTAGTAATTTGGATTTTATCTTTTGGTAATTTAGGTAGTTTGGTAATCTTCAGATCGTCCTTTCGTAAAAAAAAAATGAATGGATAAATTAGTAAACTAGTGCTATTTTTGTAATTACAAAATAGATTTTCGAAAACTAAAACTTCCACGTTTCATGAAAAATTAAAGAAAAATTACTTTGAAAAATATATGACCAAGATCATTGAAATCCGATATTACCTTCATCTGAATTCATTAAACCCTCAACTGATCACGTGGAAATATTCACATTGTCGAACGGGTAATAAAATTTTACTATAAGTGCTTAATACGATTAATTATCGATTACCATACTTAATTAGCTTATTTTAAAGAATAAACCGTTAAATAAAACGTTGTCTGTTGAAACATAGTCTTTTTGCATCCACTTTTTTTAGTGACTGTTGTGATGTCAGTATGTAAGTGTGAAATGTTTTTTTTACGTAACAATTTTTTCATTTATTTAGCTGCTGTTATGTTTTGTAGTTTTCATAAGGGATGCCCTATGACTGAAATGCACCTTCAGAATGAGTCAATAGATATTGTTTTTTGGGTAATTGGTTGTATACCCCAAAATTAATGTGCTGTCTATTAACTCAATCGTTGATCTGTTCAAGTTAGGAAAAAATAACATGACAAAGATTTAAATGTGATTGATTGTAGGTGTAGGTAGTACATAAATACCAGGGATTCCGATTGAAAGGGGGGGCATGGGGGAATCGCCCCCCTATATTTTGAAAAGTTTATACAAGTTCTAAACCGTGATACAATACAAAATTACACAGTAGACAGAGATGGAGTACATAAAGAAAACGACAAAAAAAGGAATAAGAGATTGAAAAAAATAGACATCACAACTATCAGAACGATTAATAAAGAACATTCATAAAATACTGAGCAACTTTTATATACCTTATACTTATACTCATATACCTTTATATACTTATATACTTTATAATACTTATACACCTTTATTTATACAAATATACTTATATACCTTATACTTTTATATACCTTATATACTTTTATAACTTTAAATATCACTGCATGAAAAGGGGATACCACGGATCAAAACTGATTTTGTGATTGTGTTTCAAAGTACTTTTTGATAGAGCTATTGCTGGGTTGGTTATTTCATAATAATGGATTAATGCTGAATTTTGGGGTCCACAGGGGTAAATAATGTAAATATGAGAAAATCTTCCAAAATAGTGCTGCGTATAGAAAATGTGGTACTGCTATTGAAAGGTTTGAAATTATTCGGTTGAAAGGTTTTTTATTTCGGACAACTGAAGCATAAGACGCACCACATTTTCTTTCAAGGTAGGAAATCAGCAGCAAATTGGTTTGCTTTAGGGATTCGCCAATTGGTAGACCCTAACATCACTAAAACTTTTGAAAGCCACCAATAGGTTCAGGGTCTGCCTTGACTGCCTCTTGTTACGTTTTCATCTGTCCTTTTTTTCCATGCTGGGAGTGGAAGGCATTTGAGGCATTAGGAGAGGGATGGGGTTAAAAAGAATATCCTCTATAACGGTCAAATGTTATTTGGGACACAAATGTGAACCAGATTGAAACATACTTCGTGTTGTCGTGACAAAACCATACATTTTTAGTTGTTGTTATTGCGATTTTTCTAATTGTCAAATATTTGAGTCAATTCTTAGGTCTCTGTAAGGATAAAAAGTTATTTGGAGTTAAGATAGGGATCTGACGGGATTCCAGTCTGTTCTTTTATTAAGAACCTAAAGATTTTCTTTAATTGTTATTACGATTTTGCTATTGTTAATTTGATCTACTGTCTCTGTAACAATCATTTTTTTTTAATTTAAAATGGGAACACACTCATTGGTGCTGTCATTAAACTGCGAAATTTCCATATTTGTTAAATGTGATTTTGCTAATTATCATGTCGGTTTTGTGTCTCTGGCCCGGTCAACAAATTTTTGTATAAGACGGAAATATGCTCCTTCTTTTTTTTATCCCAGTCTTTTCTCCTCAGCGGCACTAACGCCATTTTTGTTTTTGTTTTTAGAAAGGAAGCTATTATCTAGATTTACATACCAACAACACTTAGAATCAAATAAAGGTCATTACAGCATTAATAAATCCTTAAATTTGAGTAGTTAAAAACTAAATAAATATAATTTTGTGGCCTTCTCCCACGAATTCCGCGTATCCAAGATCCACCCAATGCTTTTTTTAGGTTGCCCTTTCTCATAGGGCAACTCTTCAACGATGGTACCAAAATTACAAATCCAGCAAAATACTTTCTTGCTCTCTTCCCCTCTATTTACCTGAAATTCCCTATCTCCCAAATTACTAATTACCAATAAAACCCAAATTACCAATAAAATATAGTATCCTTATTATTTTACACAATAATACACTTAGAAAGGGTTTCCATTACCTTTTTTTTTTATTTAATGCAATCAATATTTGAAAATGAGAACACACAATATTCTGTTGTCAGGAAACCTGCTTATTTCTGCAGCTGTTACAGTGATTTTGTTCAAGTTGGTTTCACTTTATATATGTATTAAATAAAAAAAACTAATTTTTTTAGCTGAAAGTAAGGAGCGACATTAAAACTTAAAACGAACAGAAATTACTCCGTATATGAAATGAGTTGTCCCCTCCACAATCCCTCGCTCTTTACGCTAAAGCTTTTAATTGTTTTAAAAAGTAGAATTGTGGCAAAGAGTCAAACTTTAGCGTAAAGAGCGAGGGATTGTGGAGGGGACAATTCCTTTCATATACGGAGTAATTTCTGTTCGTTTTAAGTTTTAATGTCGCTCCTTACTTTCAGCTAAAAAAATTAGTTTTTTTTATTTAATTTCTGAACGTTCTTGAATTAATGCATGTTTGGTTTTGGCTCTCCGTATATAAATTATTAAAATGAAATTTGTATATTAATTCTTTTTTTGGCTAAATGGCTTTCTCTTAGTTTTGATCAGACGATTTTGAGAAATAAGGGGTGGAGAAGGAGGCCTAGTTGCCCTCCAATTTTTCGGTTACTTAAAAAGGCAACTAGAACTTTTAATTTTTAATGAACGTTTTTATTAGTAAAAAATATACGTAACTTAAGAATTAACTTACGTAACAAACTTTCATAACCTTATATTTTTATTATGTATACGAGGGGGTTTGTACCCTCGTTAATACCTCGCTCTTTACACTAAATCGTAAGTTTTGTCCCAATTCTTTAAGAATGACCCCTGAATCAGAAAGGCCGTAGAATAAATAGTTGAAATTACTAAAAATACTTTAGCATAAAGAGCAAGGTATTTATCTCCTCCTAAATACCTCGCTCTTTATGCTAAAGTATTTTTAGAACCCCTCATATGTGTAATAATCTCTGTTCGTTTTAAGTTTCAATGCTACTTCTTCCTTTCATTTGAAAAAACGTTTTCATGTTTATTTTTCATTGTTTTCTTATAGTAATGCTAGAGAATCCTGCGCCCTTGTCATTGAATTTTTCTTCCCCCATGACAGATTTCTCCAAGGAAAGATCCTCCAACATAGCCCACCCCCCTCAGCCCCACCCCCAAACAAAATAAAATCCCCCTGAAAACGTCTGTACACTTCCCAATAACCATTACTATATGTAAACACTGGTCAAAGTTTGTAACTTGCAGCCCCTCCCCCAGGGACTGTGGGGAGTAAGTCATCCCCAAAGACATAGTAATTATGGTTTTCGACTATGTTGAACAAAATGGCTATCTCAAAATTTTGATCCGTTGACTTTGGGAAAAAAATGAGCGTGGGAGGGGGCCTAGATGCCCTCCAATTTTTTTGGTCACTTAAAAAGGGCACTAGAACTTTTCATTTCCGTTAGAATGAGCTCTCTTGCGACATTCTAGGACCACTTGGTCGATACGATGACCCCTGGGGAAAAGAAAAAAAAAACAAAAAACAAACAAATAAACACGCACCCGTGATTTGTCTTCTGGCAAAAAATACAAAATTCCACATTTTTGTAGGTAAGAGCTTGAAACTTCTACAGTAGGGTTCTCTGAGACGCTGAATCTGATGGTGTCATTTTCGTTAAGATCCTACGACTTTTAGGGGGTGTTTCCCCCTATTTTCCTAAATAAGGCAAATTTTCTCAGGCTCGTAACTTTTGATAGGTAAGACTAAACTTGATGAAACTTATATATTTAAAATCAGCATTAAAATGCGATTCTTTTGATGTAGCTATTGATATCAAAGTTCAATTTTTTAGAGTTTTGGTTACTATTGAGCCGGGTCGCTCCTTACGAGCTTTTACTGTAAGGCAGCTTTTACTGCTGTCAAGAAATTGGTCATGTTGTTGTTGTTTTGATAATTTCTTTTAATTTTTCTCTAAAATCTCTCTTTTTTCAGTTTTATAAGCCAATTTTTTAACCCAAAGAAAAGGATTTCAATGACGTCTGGTGCTAAGGAGGTTCCACTTTCCTTTTACGATACTCTGCCTTCCTTTCTGTTTTTCACTGCCACTTTACTGCCACTCTTATTCTCACCGGTGTGGCGTCAATTATATTTCTATACTATTGTACTAGGCTCTGTTTTAGGATATATGTGGCTAGGCATTAAATCTGTATCTTAGTCAAGTGATCTGCTTAGTTTGACGAGATCTGCATTCTCAAATCTTCCAACGTTTTTATTTTTCCTTTATTTTTTTTCTTTGTCTTTTTTGTGTAATTTTTAGAAAATTGACATAATTATTTTGAGGTAATTACCACAGATGCAAAGTATATTCTAGCCTATCCTAAAATATTAAAAAGGGGGGTTGGGTATTGGACTTCCCTTAAAGTTTCTCGAAATAACAGTACCGATGTTTGAAAAGAGTGTTGCCATGTTTCTTGAACGATCAATTTGTTTGTTAAAAGGCCATAGGTTTAAAAGCAATCTCAATAAAATTTATGATTACATGCAAAGTTATTTTAAATTCCCTTAACTTTTTGGTAAATATTAAGACAGATGAGAATAAGCACAAAATTTAGCAGTAAAAAAACCAAAAAAAAAACCTCAGTTAGACATATGTATTATGTACCTTTTTTTCTATGGTACTTACAAAGAAGAAAAGAGGGTTACTATCCTATAAGGCCATACGAAAAAGCGTACTTCAATCTCTTTGGTTTATTTTTTTTACTCATTTCCTAAGTCAATCACATTATTCCTTATCCTGTAGAGACGAATAGCCCCGCCTTTTGGAACCTGATTGGTTCAAAAACAACATTATGCTGCAAGCTCGCACTAAATGAATTTGTTCTGCGCAGTAAACACATAATATTAAAAACTTCGATAATTTTTTGCATATATTTTTAAGTCAGTAAAAAGAACGAAACGTTCTCGAGTCACAACATTCTTTACCAGTAAACTCTCTATTTCTCTTTGTTTATTTTTAAGCTGTTATTGGCAACCCTTATTAATTACTCAAGTTCAATGATTCTGGTGGCGCCAACGATTTTTTCCCATGTCGTAGATTTTGAAAAAGTACATTTTTTTTGTATCTTCATTTTAGAAAATCGGGGCCATTGGGTGATTCTGCTGTCAAACTAACTTCTAATCAAAATTTAGGTTACTCCGGCTAATTTACGGCTACTCTTCATTACTCGTTTCATTTCACTGAATTATCCCTTTTTTTTATTGACTTAATATTCGATTACCTTTTTTTCTTTTGTTGAAATCCTATTTCTGCTTCTCGCAGTGCAATTTTAAAACTAAATTTAACTTTAAACCTTAGGTGTCACGTGCACTCTTCTTTTATTAGATAGCAACCAAACCGGACACACTTCAAACCACTGTATGCTACAAAAATCATTCTATGAAAGAAAATCTTTACGTAATAAACCACCTCTTGCGCAAAACCTCTCGCGTAATAGACGGTCGTCCTCCCACCGTAGGATGCTCTTTTTACGATGATCTTTGGTACCATTTCATAATTTTCCCAAACAGTGTTCAGTCATGTCCCCCGCACAAAAAAAGAAACCATCTTATTCTCAAAAAGAAAAACAAAAAAAGTAAAAATCATTGAAAAACAAATTAACTTAATTAATAAAAAGGACAACAAAAAACAAAATTTTGGATTCTTTTTTATTGTAATTTTTCAAAATGTCAAATACAGGATTATATGCAACAAGCATTTTATTCCCTTTACTGCATATGTCCCTTGTCTCGGTTCCTGGGCCTTTCCCTTGTAAAATCTCTGGAGGTTTCATACTACTACTACTACTAATAATAATAACTCACTGCGGCACCAAGCCGCCTGAGGCCAACACAGCTACGCACGCTCCTCCAATCTAATCTGTTCAAGGCCTCCCTCTTTACACCCTCCCAGGAAGTTCCAATTTCCTTTAGCTCTTTATTTATGACATCCTCACACCCCAGATGAGGACGACCTGCTTTCCGTGTAGCCTTAGACGGTTGGCCAAAAAGGATAATCTTGGGCAATCTGTCATCCTTCATCCGCAGAACATGGCCTAGCCATCTCAACCTTTCTTTCATTATAGCCCTAGAAAGCGGGATTGAACCATACGCAATTTCTCTGGAAAACATCTAGTAAATTTTCGTCCGCTTTTCGGAGCGCCTATGCGTCAGAGCCATTTTTGACCACTGTCATCGCTGTAGCTTCCAATTTGATCACTGTCTTTTATTGCCATGCTGGTTTTTTTTAACTGCCACTTCTGTCTGTCGGTGTGATAACTAAATGTCTAAATCGTAATGTAGAAGTATAAAAAAAGAAGTTGTAAGAAAATAGAAAAGACATCTTTTAATTAATTATGTCAACGTAACTGCCAATGTTAGCCCCTGATTCCCTTTTCTATGTATTTTGTTTACATGCAAGATTTGTAAATTTTGTATTTCCCTCTAACAATAGCGTTTTGTTTTGATGTTTTGTCATGTATAACTTTGTGCAAAATTATTTTCAGAAGCTAAAAGTGCTAAGAGTTCAAAGAATTTTCCGTATAAAGTGTTTAAAAGTTGTGTTGGCTCCTACTCCTAGAGGCAAGGCAGTATCCAGGGGGGTCTTACTGGGTTTTAAACCCTCCTGAAATTTGTTGTCCAACTCGCAAAAAAGTATCAAAACGGATTGAAACAAAATTTTCCTCCTACGAAAAAAATACCCCCCCAGACTAAATCCTGGATACGCCTTTGCCTAGAGGCTTTTTGAAATGTCGTCACTGCCACGGTTAAAGTTGGTATCTGACATTATATAAAGGTCGTATGTTCTTGCAACTTTTCTCATAGTCAATCTCTGTAAAAGTCAAAAATTATTTGGTCTTTAAGTGTAATCTCAAGGAATTGCACAAAATGTTCCTGGCACAAAATTACTTATTTTCTGTAGTTGTTATTGTGATTTTGCTAGTTACAAAGTTGATTTTATTTGTCAAGCTTTCTTTATTTAAAATGGGAATATATTCTTTGTTCTTATTACAAAACTGAGTATGTTCCACAGCTGTTACATTAATATCTGTAATAGTTTCAGTTTTCAAGTTATTTTTGTCCTTTGTAAGGGTTAAAACCTGTCAATTATTTTTCGTCTTTTTTTATATTCTTGTTTTTAATAGTCATTTTTTATGGCAACCCTGTTTTTGCTCTCTTTCTTCTTCTTCGGCTTTCTTCCCTTTCAGCTAAGGAATTTTATAGACAAATCAAAACTTGTAAAATGTGCAGTTGAAATTATAAGAGTATCAAAGAAAGATGTGTTATTGGTGTAGGGTTCAACTTTCAAACCGACCAACTTTGAAAACTTACATGTTAGCCATTAATGATGTGTTACTTAATAATTTTCATAAACATGAGAATAATTAACCTTGCATTGCGATTAGATTGTCGAGCCAAACGTAACCCCCTTCCTCTGTCTTTGAAAACATTAAGAAAATTTTCATTCGTAAAAAATACATCCCCGTAGCGTATGCCCCTCCTTAAAACACCAGATGCACGCCCACAAGATACGCTGCACATTAATATATAGAAAGGACAGTTCTACTGAAAAGTTCTTAGTCAAATGCTTAGAATTTATAAAAAATATAGATGTCCCTCCGGCTAGTAGGGAGGGGAGATTGATTCCTGCTGATTGAAGGGTTGACAGTTTCTTCCTTAATGCAGAAAAGCTTGAGTCTATAATGAAAAATCTTTTTATTTTCCTACCTGCACAGAGGGGGGAGGAGTAAAGGCCATAACCCTGGTATCAAAGCATGTCGCGAAAAGTCAAAATTTATCTTGAAACAAGAAAATTACATATTGTTGAAGGTACTGTTTGGGGGGGGGGGGGGGTAAACAAACAAAGTCGTGAGTATATTAACAACTATTTCTGACCGTTTTGTCCCAAATAAGGCTAAAATATCGACAAGAGAAATACAATTCCTCTTCTCCGGGAACCGCTAAGACAATTTGGTTTCGTAAAAAGCCACAAAACGTAATGTCGTTTAAAGGTAACTTTTGTATATTTATATATTTATGTATATTTTCAAAAAAAAAAGTTTGGGTTCACAAGAAAATACCTCATGCCAAAAAATTTCCCCTCTCCCCTCCTTCGGGACTGCTAGAGCTCATTTTCTCGTCCGAATTATGAACTGTGCCTGAAGCATGTTACATATAGTAATAATGTAGACATTCTACCACAATCTACCAGCTTAGGAAAAAGATGTAGAATTTTTATGGCTTAGACTGCTAAAAAATATAAATTACAAGTTTAATTGAAGTTACTTAGCCCAGTTTTATATCTGTTGTTTTATTGATTTCGCAAATAAATATAAGCTCGAGTATCAAACAATTATTCTTCTTTAGGGACCTTCCAAATGAAATTTCAAGAAACGACGGAAGCGGAAAACAACTTCAATATAAAAGTATGCATAGTAAACATCCTTTAAGTTTCAAATATAAAAATAGGAAATTTTAGTGGGTTTTATTGCCGTTAATATTATATTATTATTTAGCTGTCACAAAAGATAAGTTTTAGGCAAAAATGATACCCCTTTGGGAACATTTTTCTCAGAACTACTTAAGAATAGTATGGAAAAATGTTGCCTGGTCGTTGAGAAAATTGTAAAGATTTTCCAAAAAACAGCTTCCCAATCAACATAAAAATGGAGTAGTTAATACACATAGAAAGATTTCAACCTTGTTATCAGCGTAAACAGATACAGATCTAATGCAACTAGTGTTGTAAAATTATAGTAAAATCAAACTCGATAAGTAAAATTGGTAAAACAAGGTAAAATAAGCTACTCCCTAGGAAATACAGGGTAAAATTAGTGTTTTAGAGTTGCCCTGTAGCTACAAGGGACCAGACCAGATTAAATTAGAAATTGGTGTTTCCCCGATTCAACCATCTGGGGGGGGGAGTGGGGGGACGTTAAATCAGAAAAATTAGAAAAAATTGAGGTATTTTTAACTTACGAACGGTGGTCAGATCTTCATGAAATTTGATGTTTGGAAGGATATCGTGTCTCAGAGCTCTTGTTTAAAATCCCGACTGGATCTGGCGACATTGGGGGGGGGGGAACCTAAAATCTTGGAAAACGTTTAGAGTGGAGGGATCGGGATGAAACTTGGTGGGAAAAATAAGCAAAGTCCTAGATACGTGATTGACATGACTGGAACGGACAGCTCTCTTTGGGGTAGTTGGGAGGGGGAGGGTTAATTCTGAAAAATGAGATATTTTTAACTGACGAACGGGTGATCGGATCTCAATGAAATTTGATATTTAGAAGGGTATCGTGTCTCAGAGCTCTTATTTGAAATCACGACCGGATCCGGTGACGTTGGGGGGGGGCTTAAATCTTGGAAAACGCTTAGAGTGGAGGTATCGGGATGAAACTTGGTTGGAAAAATAATCAGAAGTCCTAGATACGTGATTGACATAATCGGAACGAATCCGCTCTATTGGGGGGGGGGGTTAATTCTGAAAAATGACGTATTTTTAACTTACGAAGGAGTGATCAGATCTTAATGAAACTCCATATTTAGAAGGACTTCGTAACTCAGATCTCTTGTTTTAAATCCCGACCGGATCCAGCGTCATTGAGGGGGGGGGGGGAAATCTATAGAAAATACTTAAAGCGCAGGGATCAGGATGAAACTGTGTGGGAAGAATAAAAAAAAGTACAAGATACGTGATTGACATATATGGACCGGATCTGCTCTCTTTGGTGGAGTTGGGGGGGGGATAATTCGGAAAAATTAAAAAAATGAGGTATTTCTAACTTACGAAAGGGTGATCAGATCTTAATGAAATTTGATATTTAGAAGGATCTTGTGCTTTAGAACTCTTATTTTAATTCCGACCAGATTCTTTGACATTGGGGGAGCTGAGAGGGGGGGACCGGAATCCTTGGAAAATGTGAAAATTGGGGTATCTTTATCTTACGAATAGGTGATCGGACCATCGTGAAACTTGATATAAAGAAGGATCTCATGTCTCAGATGCTCCATTTTCGGCTCGAATCGGATCCAGGGACATAAGGGGTTGGAGGGGGGACAGAAATTTTGGAAAACGCTTAGAGTGGAGAGATCGGGATGAAACTTGATGGGAAGAATAAGCACAAGTTCTAGATACGTGATTTACTTAATTGGAACGGATCCTTTCTCTTTGGAGGAGCTGGGGGATGTTAATTTGGAAAAATTGAGGTATTTTTAACGTAAGAACGGGTGACCGGATCATAATGAAGTTTGATATTTGGAAGGAAATCGTGTCTCAGAGCTCTTATTTCAAATCCCGACTAGATCTGTTGACATTGAGGGGAGTTGGAGGGGGAAATCGGAAATCTTGGAAAACGCTTAGAGTGGAGGAATCCGGATGAAACTTGGTGGGTAGGATAAGTAAATATTGGAGATACGTGACTGATGTAACCGTACTGGATTTGCTCTCTTTGGTGGAGTTAGGGGGTGGGGTTCAGTTCTTTGGCGAGTTTGGGGCTTCTGGACGTGCTAGGACGATGAAAATTGGTAGGCGTGTCAGGGAGCTGCACAAATTGACTTGATAAAGTCGTTTTTCCCGATTCGACCATATGGGGGGCTGAAGGGAGAGGAAAAATTGAGGTATTTTTAACTTAGAGTGGGTGATCGGATTTTAATGAATTTTGATATTTAGAAGGACCTCGTGACTCAGAGCTCTTATTTTAAATCCCAACCGGCATTAAGCCTCTGATTTTCCTTTTAAATCAATATATTGATTCTTAGAATTTAGTTAGAGCTCATACCATATGAGCTCTTGGCTCTTTCGGCCTCGTCACAAGTGCCATATAAGCTCTTAGCTCTTGTTAATGGAATTTTTTGATGATTCTGATTTTCCTGGCCTTATAAAAGGTAATACCCCTTTATTTAGAGTTTCATCAATTTAATAACCTGTCTAGTTTATTCCTTTGGTAATCTTGTGCCTAGGGTAAAACCTCAGCAGTTGTAGTTCCTGATTTCGGGTATCCATTTTGTAAAAAAAGTAAAATTGAAGATTATTTTGGAGTAAATCATATTAGTAATTTTTTTCTATATAGCCTATAAACCTAACAAATGTTACCCTAACAGCCTTGCATATTTAAATAACCATATTCAGCCTCATTTCTCATATTATATACATTATGTTCTTCAATTATTTATAAAAGTACCGATTATAAGTAAAAAAGAGGTTTATAACATTTTGATGACTAATTAACTAAGCGCAGGATCATAATAGCAGAACATTCAGTCACTTTCACTATCATTAAGACTGGCTTCAACAGGATTTGGTTGCAAATCTAGCACCTCTTCCTCAGTCTTAGATTCTAATTCAGGTGACCGTACCTGTTCCAAAGCCCCCCCCCCCCCCACCCGAAAAAAACGAAAGTCTTGGACACGGTCCTGAGGATTATATATCAATTTCTACCTTCACCCTCCCATCGCCTCTTCCTCGGATTTAATTGTGTATTTATTTGAAGATTCTTTCAAAGCAACTGGTGAAACACAAGAGCCGTTGAAATTGACTAAGAATTTCTTTTAAGACCCTGTAGTCAGTAACAACTCATCCGGTAACGATTGGTTGAAAAGCAGGCTAAACCTTAGAAAAGACCACTGGAACTTTCGATTTCCAATTGACTGAGCCCCCTCCAAAGCTTATTTGACCACCCCTTCCACTTGAAGTGCTTCTGGGAAAAAATAGACGAACAAATACTAATACATTCAGCCCTTATGGGTTTTTACTATAGGTAGTGCAATACGATTGCCCCTGACTTAAACAGGAGAGTAGAAATTTCCCTTCTAATTAAAATCCGGAAATATCCAAGAGGAAAATAAGTGAGAATATTCCGTTGGATGTATTGTCAGGGAGGGGGGGGGGGGTGTAAACGCTGGCTCCCTGGCAAAATACGGCATGAATTCAGATTCATTTATTCAAAAATTCATATTCATCAAAATCTTCAACTTGTCCAAATGGAGACACAAGCTCGACTACTGGGCAAGACATATAAACAAAAATTAACAATCCTCATTGATACAGAACAAACAAAAAATGAACCACTATTTCATCAATAAATAAAAAAAGAGTATCTTTAATGAGAGTATTTAAGGTGGAGTAAGTGGAGTGAGGCCAAAATAAAATAAAAAATTAAAAAATTTTACCATTCGTTCTTGCAAGCAGATTCCATTATATAACTTTTTAATCGTCTCTTGAAAGATCCTTTTGGTAACTCAACAAATTTATTTAATGAATATTTGTTGGCTATTGATGGGATCATATACCGGAGGTTGAAACGGGATCTTTCATTTTTCACCAGAGGTAGTTTGTATGGGTGAACACATCTAGTTATCAGTGAATTTTGATGTTTGGACAGTAAATTCTGGTCAGAAAAGAAATTATGTACATGTTGAATCTTAAAAAACCAACTAGATAATAGGAGATGAGATTTCTGTGTGAGAGTCATTATGTCTAGAAACAGGTAAGAGGTACGTGTTTCAGAGTGGATATCTGTACTCCTCGGGTGTTGTAAAAACTTATCTAGAATTCGAATAGCTTTGTTTTGCAGGGTTTGTAGTGGTTTAATATGTGATTTAAAAGTCAGCAAAAATATAGCTGAGCAATATTGGATTTGTGCATCAATTAGGCTAAGATGATTTTTCTTTAGGCTCAAGATTTTTCTAAGATGTGAATCTAAAATAAAAATGAGGATATTGATTCTACTTTGGCCCTCCAAATTGTTGAAAACCCAGATCATGTAGTTCTTTTTTTATAATGCAACTTAATATTTGAAGCAAGTAGCTCCCCAAATTTTAGGAAGGTAGTTGAAATTAAAAATGAAATCCATAAATACAGACCTTGCTTTAATTAGATACTGGAGATATTCCCAAGACCAAACTTACTATAACTTAAAGTTAAAGGATTCAAATAATCTTTTTCTCCAGTTTAAATTCAGAGTATCTGACTACACTTTTAATAAAAATTAAGCCAGTAGATGAGCTAAGCCACTAAGCAGAGAATTCTTGCCCAGTGTAATTGGTGAATAGCCTTTCATTTATTCTGGCTTAGTTTTTTGGTTTGTTTGATTCAGTGTTTCTTGTACCCACTTAGAGCTAATTCAAAAGGTTAGTTTTCCTCGTTTTTTTTTTGTTTTTTTAGCAATGAAGACGGCTGGGCGGAAGTTCCATATTTTTATTTCTTTTTCTTGTTTGTCATATGTCAATCATTCTTCTAGCCCTTTCTGTCTTTGACAGTTCAAAGAACTAATGTAATTTTATTTCAGCTAACATTTCAGCATTTAAAAATTATAATTACTTGTACTATAATATACGTAATTGTGCTGATAACAAGCAACTGAGGTCAGACAGACGGCCTTTTAAACCTAGTAATATAGCTATACACAAAACAAAATCATATCCAAACCTGTTTCAGCCAGCCTCTTCGCGCTTTTGTGCTCTGAAAATTGCAAGGCGTTGTAAAATATATCAGTAAAATATTTAAGATACCGGTAAAATATCTAAATTTCATAAAATAGGAAAAATACCAATTTTACGAAGGTCTGTAAAATTGTGGTAAAATATCCAATTTTACCAGTTACAACAGTAAATGCAGCTATTGCATTTAATTCATTATACAATAACTGAACAAGCAATAGAATGAGGCAGAAATGATCCTCTTTAGAGATAGTCCGAAAAATCTCTTAGAATTAGGGCGCCGTTTTATTAAGTTTTATTATTATTTATTTAATAACAGTAATTGACAAAAAACGTAACATAAACACATCCCCTCCAAGTTCCACAACATGATATGGAGGAGGGATAACCAAACAAATAAAAAAGAAAACATAAGTAAAAACATATGGCACCAAATACCTTGAAGAGGTGTAGCCTTCGTTTGAAGGTGTATTTATGTTTTGGTAATCAACAGACTGTTAGTGTTTAAACTCATACGGGCGAAAAACATTGTCAACTTAGCCAATTAGTTTTAGTAATTCATTTCCACGGTTAAATGTGGTAATACGGAAGAAAATTTTATTCTGCACTAAAAACTTCAGAATTTTAAAACAATTAAAAGAAGATTTATGGAAAATTGTAGTTTTCAGGTTTGAAAAGATTTAAAATGATTTCAGGGGGGAAACCTTTCCCCCTGAAAACTTTTATTTTATATTGATGTCGTTGGTATTTGAAAGAGTTTGTTGCTTACTGAACAGAAGATTTCCCAAAATGAAATTTAGGAAAACGAAATTTAAAGAAACTTAAACGACGAAATTTAAAGAAATCGCTACATTTACTTGTACAGCTTGAGTTGGAAATCATTCGCCTTTAGGAAACTTCCAAGGAGCTCGAATAGGCTGTAGAACACTATAAGTATAAAAATATGCATAGTAAGCTTCCATGAACTTGCCAGGTTAAAAATATAAGGTTCAAAGGCATTCTTGCACTAATATACTTGCTCTAAGCATATATCTTGGATTTATTTTGGTGGGGTGGGGTACAATAAAAAACATAAAAAATTTGTTTATATTCATTTCTGTTAAGTTTTTGCGAGTTGGAAAACCCTTTTTTGCCTTGACTTGATCCATTATTTATTTGTCAAAGAAACAGCTGATCCATTCCTGTTTTTTTGGGTAGTAACCCTTGTGCGATTATACCCTAGTAACGTGACTTGCAAGTAGTACAGGCTGTTTTCTTTTTCAATTTGTTTTATTAGCACCATTTTTCTTTAATTTGATTGCAGTAGACACATATCGAAATTATATAAAAAATAATGATATTCTTAAAATTTCAGAGGGCACGGACCTGTTTACTTGCGTAAGTACCTGGTTCTTTCAACGCCATTATTCACGGGAGGTTTTTTTTCTATTTTAATCCTTTAGTACATAGTTTTCTGTTATATATCGTTTGAATGGTATTTGTGGCTTTTGGAATGTGACTTCTGCCATTTTTGATTGCCAGAGACCGTGGATCTTTTTGATGGGTAAATAATTTAAAGAATTTAACATCACCGCTGAAAGGCTTCTAGTACCCTTAATCTGAATTAGATCGCCTGTCAAAAGGTCGTACAGTTTCTGGTCTGCAGTGATAGTTCCAGTCAGTGGCGTCATTGGGGGGGGGGTGACAGTTGTCCCTAAGTAATTCGGAGAAAAGTTATTATATAGCCCATGCTTCGTGATTTTTCAGATGTGGGCCCCTCCTGCCCCCCCCTCAATATATATTTTGGAGCTACATCCCTGATCTCAGTGATCAAAAACACACCATGTCATTTGATATCTGAATTGTTTGCTAGCCAGCAGATTTATATAAAAATATTACTTATTTTGTTCAAATGTTGGCTCCTTCTTGATGCCCTGGGTGCCTGTGGAGGCATAAGCGGGTTAAGGTAAGGTAATTTGTTCAAATAGATGATTTTGAAAAGTTAAATTTTAAAATGTATTAGAAATGAATAGTATTTTTGGTATAAATATATCAGAATTTCAGACTCCAATGAAATTCTAAAAGATCAAAAACATAACATGAAATATTCTTGAATAAAAAATTTTTTCCTACTTTAAGATGGTTTTATGTAGATTTTTGTTACCCTTCGGGCATCTTAGGCTACTATACTTACTTTAGATCAATTATGACACAAAAGAAATCTAAAAATTGGAAAAGGATAAATATTAATAGAATAATCGAACAAAACTAGATAAAAAGAACATATATTTAAAGTTCTTGTTGCCGTGAAACTGTTGAGCCACTGGTAACTCCATACCCTTGCTTAACTTAAAACCTGATTTTTTTGTGCTGTTTCTAAGTAGCATTATGCTATCCCTGTTTTATATATTTCTGTATATATCCATGTTTTTGTTGTTGTTTATTTTCCTGTTTTAAACTGGGAAATGCAGGCTAAATTAGTTTTTTATTAACATATCGCTCAAGGTTTATATGCTGGTTATCTTTTATGATTTTGTTATCGTTAGGGTTTATTTTGTATATTTACCAGAGCGTAATAAAAGTATCCCAACCAAACCATATTTTCGTGGTTTTCTCCCTTGTTGTTTGACATTTTGTGTAGAGAGAGCGCTGAACTTGGAAACTTGTCTAGAAGGGATTAAGCACATCGAATGTGATTTTTCGCATTTGAATGTGATACATCGTGCATTGAATGCGGTGCACCGTGTATTGAATACAAGCGGGTCGACTGCAGTCCCTGATAATTATGATGTTTGGTTTTGTCCTATTTTTCCCCATTTAACGGTAATTTTAGTCTACTGCAAGAAAGCGCTGGTCCAGCCTCTGTGGTTTTACTATAAGTGTGGACCTCACTTTGATGATAATCTTTGGTTGATGGATACGACATTACGCTTTTACAAGCTATTTGTAATTCATTACTGGGAACAAAATGGATGGATTTTATTCGTCCTTGGGCCAGAGCTTGTTCTTCGTGAGCTGAACCAAACAAGTGCACAAGGAGACATTCAGATTCGACTTTCTCCTTAAATCCTAAATTCTCCTTAATTCGCCTTAAATACCCCTGAATCCTTTGGGGGATTTCGGGGCACTTATTTTTGAAAGTATTGAATAAAAAACAACTGAACATCCTACTCATGATGCCCCTGAAGGTTCCTCTTAATATGTTTTATCGTTCCAAAAATATCGTTGATGCGCCTGCATCAGCAATCTGTATACACTTAGTATGTTTTAATTTAGTTTAACTTTCTCCTCAACGTTTCTTCAGATATCTTTTTCAATATCCTTAGCCTTAGTAGTACCCATCACAGAAATAGTAGTTTTAGTGATAGTAGTGGTAGTAGTAATAATACTTGAGGTACCAGTAGAAGCAGCGGTAGATGTAGTAGCGCGCAAATATTGCCTTTTTGGTCTATTGATCCTTTCCCTTATCATTTCCTGATAATTCCAAATTAATATACAGAGCCATCCTTGAGTTACACCCTTAGTTCAACTTTCCCTGAAATACTCATCTTAATGCCTTTCGTATTTTGGGAAAGTAGAAGTCAAATATGCATAGCTTTCTTCAATAACATATACTATATGTAAACAATGTACAAATTGAATAACTTACAAACTCGGGGGGCCTCTGGGGGGGGGGGTTGACATCCCCAAACGCATAATCACTGAAGCTTTCAACAATACTGATAAAATTTATGTCCCAAAACTTTGTTTGGATGTTCGTTATCGGAAATGATGGGCGAGGGGGGGGGTGCTTTCTCTCAAATCCAGTTGATTCCTAAAAAGTGCACTATAACTTCCAATTTAAAATCAAATAAGACCTATCTGAATTTAATACGACAATCCATTCCGTAAAAACCTTATATGCCCAAGGCCATAGTTTAAGACCCTCGTCCCAGGGCTATGGAAGGTTATGCCAAACCTGGAGGCATTGTTATATGTTCTTTGGAATATTTTAAACAAAATTGCTATCACACAGTTTCAATTAGCTACATTTGGTAAAAAGAGGGGTAGTTGAGGAGGTCTAGTTGACCTCCATCATTATTGACTCTTAAAAGAGAACTAGAAATTCCAACTTCAACCAAATCAGCCACATCCAAAGTTTATGCAACGATCCCTTTTACAAGAACCTTAAATGCTCCAGGGGTATAATTGACAATCCTCGCCCTCAGGCTCTGGTGGTTTGTATCGACCTCAAAAGCCTTGTTATATGATCTCTGGATTATTTTGAATAAAAGGACCGTCTTAAAGTATCTACTGGATGTATCTCAGGAAGACACGACGTGTTTGTACGTGTGTGGGGGGGGGGATGGCTGTGCTCTGATCACCTTGGCTCTTAAAAAGGACAGTAAAACTTCTGATTACCAATCCAATGAGTCCCCTACAAAGCATATACGAAAAACCTTTCTATAACAACTTTATATGGCCCCAACGCATAAATTACAACCCTTGCCCTGATAGCTGTAGGGGGGGGGGGGGTTGTTTTCCTCACAGACATAGTTTCCCGACCCTTCAACTACGATGAACAAAATTGTTATCTCCAAATATTGATTGGAGGTGTTAAAAGAAATGATGAGCGTGGAGGAGGGAGACTGGTTGCTCTCAAATGACTTTGACTCTTAAAAAGGGCGCTATAGCTTCCAATTTCAAATCAAATGAGTCCCGTCTGAAGTTTGTACGACCACTGATTCCATAAAAACCTAATATCCTCTCGTGGCATAACTTACAACCCCATCCCCAGGGCTCTGGTTTTTTTGTCAACCCTAGATACATTATTATATGTTCATTGGACTATTTTGAAACATACCGCTAATTCTTAATTTCAATCAGATGTGTTTGGTGAAAAGAGGGATTGTCGAGAGGGGGGAGATAAATGCCCTCCTTCAATTTTGACGCTCTAAAAGGAACTAGAGCTTTCAATTTTCAACCCAATGAGCCTGTCAGGGGGGGTAGCTTTTCTTTGATCTCTTTGACTCTTAAAAAGGGTACTAGAAATTCAAATTACCAATCCAATGAGTCCCCTCCGAAGTATGTACGATCCCCTTTTCTATAAAAACTTCATATGCCATCGGCGCATAACTTACAAACCCTGACCTGGGAGATGTAGGGGGGCGGTGTCTTCCTCAAAGACATAATTTATGGACCCTTCAAACTAAATGAACAACATTGCAATCTCCAAATTTAGATTGCATGTCTTTGGGGAAATGAGCATGGGGGGGGCGCTAATTGCTCTCAGAGTCACTTTTGACTCTTAAAAAGGGCACTGTAACTTCCAATTTCAAATCAAATGAGCCCCATCTGAAGTTTATACGACCAACTATTCCACAAAAGCTTTTATGCCCCCAGGGTGTGACTTGCAATCCTATCCCCAAGGCGTTGGGGGGTTTTGTCAGTCCTAGAGCCATTGATATATGTTCTTTGGATTATTTTCAACAAAACCGCTATATCACAATTTTAATAACAATTTTAACCTCTTAGTTTCCAATCGAACCACCCATTTCTGAAGTTTCTACGACGACACTTTCTATAAAAACCTTTTGCGCCCCAAGTGAATAACTTACAACCTTTGCCCTCAGGGCGTAGAGGCGGTCTTCATCCTCAAAGACATAATTTTCGGATCTTTCAACTAAGTTGAACAAAATGGCTATCTCAATATTTTGATTGGATGTGTTTGGGGAAATTTCCTTGTCCTCCAAACACTTTTGACTATTAAAAAGGGCATTAGCCCTTTGTAGATTCCCAATCAAAAGAGCCATTTTCGAAGATTCTTCGACAACTGCTTCGATATGAAGTGCCCAGGTCGAAAACAAACAAACCCCCCTTCCAAAAAAGGAAAATAATACATAGTACCAACACGGTTTTTTACTTAGGCAGCGCTATAGCTGATAAAATTTAATTCATTCTTTTGCACTCTGTAAATTAAAAAATATTCTTTATTAACTGTTTTCGCCAGAATAAATTTTTTACATGGGAGTCAAGGAATAACTTAAAAGACTCCTGTGTGTGCATATGATTTTTTGTTTAAATCTAATGAAATTTGACTTTGAATTCCATGGTATTTTGCAAAAACGGCCAAAGTCCACTTTTCTTAATTTTACAAGAGAGCAAAAACAATGAAGCCTTTCTTTAAATCATAAATTAAAAAAAACTTGAAATTTTAAAGACTCATTCTTAGTTTACTTTCTGAACGGAATTTGGTAGAAATGCCCAAATCACTGTTTTGTTCGTTACTTAGAAGATAAGGGATTTAGCCCTTTTTTTGAAACGACAGTCTCATAATTTCAACTTTTTCCAGTTGGAAAAATAGGCTTAATCCCTTTTGAGGTTTTTTTTTTACTTACAAATCATGAATGAAACAGAAAAAAAAATCAAAGATGATTATTCTTCTTCGGGATTATTTGGGTAGCTCAGCTTTTTCTGGAATGTACCCACGAAGCAATTCATACAGAAGGTTCCTGTAGAATCAATGGAAATCCTTTGAGATGGAGGGAAGAAGAGAGATAAGGTCATCGCGCTTGTTTTGCTGATTGCGTGGCCATTTGGAAACTTCTCGGTAAGAATCAGAAAGGTAGTAATTCGACCTATTTTTCATAAATATAAGGTTCGAAATGGCTCAAAAATTCGACGAGGAGGTAAAACTTTCCTGGACTCAGATCATACAGATGTTTTAAGCATCCTAGATGAAGTGTCAGCAAAATGAATAAACTTTTAGAGATTTTGCGAATTCAGTTATGAAAGACAGCAAAGGAAACAGCGGCGGAACATACAATACGATCAATATTGGTTACAGCACCATTATTATGAATATAACCATAATTAAGGGCTTTAGGTGCTATATGGTAACCAGCTGGCCACGAATCTAAAGAGGCAAGGATCGAAACCAGTGAAGTTGGTACGAGCAGAAGAGCTACCATCACAATTGAAGTATCCTATCAATAGCCATCGATACCTATGCTTTTCAATATTGCAGAACAGAGTTTTAACGGATGAGCGGGCATTAAAGAACTTAGTGAGTGAAGCTAGAGGATTTTAACTTCAAGGAAGATATACATTTATATATACAAGGTGACCAAGTCGTATTGTCATAATATTATCAGAGGAAAGAAATATTATAGGTGACAAAGGTGTAGCTAGCCGTTTGATAACACAAGCAAGGCTCCCTGAGTAGGCAATTTCCCTGGAAAATATTTAGTAAATCTTCATCCGCTTTTTGGAGCGCCCATGCTTCAGAGCTATATTCGATCACTGTACCTTCCAATATTCTAATCTTGGTTGCACTTATCTTCCTATTCTTCCAAATTTTTTTAACCGTGAAAGAACACCATGAGCATTGGCTATTATACTTTCAACATCTTCACTGCTCCCACCATTTTTACTAATAATACTACCAAGGTAAGTGAAGCTGTCCACCTGATCAATCTTTTCGTTTGCCAACGTCACCTTTTCATCTTCATTTATTCCTAGACTTACTGAGTTAGTATTCTTAACATTAATTTTCATACCTTTTCGAGTACCCTGAACTCGCTAAACCTCTAAAAGTTCATTCATTTTGCTCACACTTTCATCTAGGATGCATGGCTGGGAATTAACGTTAGTAAAACTCTAAAATCCTTACGGACTCTCACTGTTGCTGATTGCAAGAAGAAAATCCAATTAAGTTACTCTAAAATTGTTGCTAACCGAGGTAGATACAATAGAAAGTCTCTTGCTAAATTATACTCGGTTTTTAAAGATCATTCGGTTTTGTTTCTTTCTGGTATTTACCCTATTTTTCATAAAAAAGATATCAGTTCAGTTCGTTCTTATTATTTCCGTTTTCTATTGTATCTGCCTCCATGGTATAGGAATAGGAGCCTCATATCTATTTATAGTTTCCCGGATATTGGGTCGAAGCTCACAGAGCTTGCTGGCAAAATACCCCAGTCTACTTATAAGTATCTGCCCGCCCACGGGGGCCTTACTCGTTTGCTTTAGTTTCTTGTTTTTTCTGTTTTGTGTAGTGTTTGTTTTCTTTCTTTTATTGGTACTCCGCTTTGATTTTTTGTAGTGGGTCAAAAATAAATTATTATTATTACAACTACTGTGTAAATAATTGTTATTAGTTAAAAAAAAACAAGTTTTTTTTGACTGCAAGTAAGGAGCGATATTAAAACTTAAAACGAACGGAAATTACTCCGTATATGAAAGGGGTTGTTCCCATCTCAACCTTTTTTTCATTATAGCCCTAGAAAGCGGAATTGAACCACATTTTTCGTACAACCTACTGTTTGAAATACGGTCAGTCAGCCGGGTACCCAGAACAATCCGTAGGCAATTTCTCTGGAAAACATCTAGTAAATTTTCATCTGCTTTTCGGAGTGTCCATGCTTCAGAGCCATATTTGACCACTGTCATCACTGTAGCTTCCAATATTCTAATCTTGGTTTGTAGACTTATCTTTCTATTCTTCCAAACTTTTTTTAACTGTGAAAAAACACCCTGAGCCTTAGCTATTCTACTTTTAACATCTTCACTGCTCCCACCATCTTTACTAATAATACTACCAAGGTAACTGAAGCTCCCAACCTGATCAATCTTTTCGTTACCTAATGTCACCTGTTCATCTTCATTTATTCCTAGACTTACTGAGTTAGTATTCTTAACATTAATTTTCATACCTTTTCGAGCACCCTGAACTCGCTAAACCTCTAAAAGTTCATTCATTTTGCCCACACTTTCATCTAGGATGCATAAACCACCAGCATAATCTAAGTCCAGTAGAGTTCTTCCTCCCCATCTGATTATGTGGTCTCTCATTGCCTTTCCTGTGCTCCTTAAGACGAAGCCCATCAAAGTGATTCACATAAAGGGGGACAGAACACAACCCTGCTTAACTCCTGATTTAATACGAAATCAGCTGCTAACCTCGTTTCCTACCTCAACCGCAGCAGTGTTATTCTCGTAAATAGCACTAATCACTTTATTGTATTTGCCTGGTATACCTTTACAAGGATAAGACCTTTGCTAAAGCTCTTCTATCAACACAATCAAACGGTTGTAGAAGCAAATCTTTTATTCTGACTTTAAATTCGATTGAATTTGAAAAAATATTTGTATTGAGGCGTGGGAGGGGGGAGGGGAGCTCGTTCAAATAGCAAAATCTGCTAACTTAAATATAAGTGAGGCTCGAATTCCACCTTCACGAATATTCCTTTAAACATCCAAATCAGGATTAAAAAAAATAAATAAATACATAACAAACTTTTTTTTCAGCGAAAAGTGAAGAACCACATGAAAACTTAAAACAAGTATAAATTACATCATATAAGAGGCCAAACTTTAAATTAATCTTAAGACTGGTACATTAGGAAATCGAGGGTTCACTTTAATTTTCTGAAACTTGCAAAAAAAAAAACAGCAACGAAAGAACAAAATTGTTAGCGTAGAGATAACCTAATTTTTATCCTCTTTTTGGTACAGGTTTTATAAATTCTTATTCACGGAGAAAAACATCACAAGACCCCCCCAATATGTTGTATGGACGGGGGATAGTGCCCCCTCCTCAATAAGCTAATATTTTTTCATACTTTCCTATACCTTCCACATCAATTTGCTCGTTTCGAATTCTTTCAGTGGTTCGCCAGCTTCTTGTTTTGTGTCCAACCACTCATACAAAATAGGAAACAAAAAGTAAAATAACAAAAAAAAAGAAGATAAGTGTCCATCACAACAATAAACATGAGGTTGCGTTTTTAAATTCACATTATTTAACCACTATTTTCGTGTGGTTTGGCGTTGTAAATACCATTTGGTGTTGTTAACAAGCAGTTATCAAAAAATCCATGTTAAAATTCAAACAGCTAATCAAGTCATTGATGCCTAAATTTTGCGAGAAACTCATGTTTCCTGGATAATTTTTGCTTAGTTTTTTTTTTATCTTAAATTTTGACGGTTTCACGGCTTTGACGTTAGGATGGTTTAAATCCTGCTCCGAATTTAGCCTTATTAGCAAATAAAGGATTTTAAATAAGGGATTTCTGTTTAACAAACCAACAACAGCAAAAAAACAAACACTGACTTGAATTTTTATAACTATTCATTTCAACCACAAAAAAACTAGAAAGGTATTCAGACAAAACCTAAAAAAACATATCTCAGAACAGAAACATTTTCCTAAAAAATGACAATTACAAAAATAGTCATTAACTTCAATCTTAAACAGAATCAAATAAAAATCTTTTCCCAAATGAAACAAAATAAGGTTTGGCTTAAGTGCAATTTTGAACTAAGACTTTTAAGCTTTGCGAACTTTCCAGTCAAATAGAACTAAATTTAAAGCTTGAATAGAACCAAGCAAAAACTGAAGAAATTTTGGAACTTTGATTTTTAGGTTTTTGCTCACCTTTTTGCCCAAAGAAAAACAAAAAACTTGAAACCCAAATTTACTGCCCAAATAGAGACAAATGAGGAGCGAAGACATTCTGGAACTAATACTTTAAGACTTTGCTGGCTTTTTTCGCCCAAAGAGAGCCAACTTTATAGCTAAAATGGAACCAAGCAAGAAACGAAGCATATTGAAACTAGGACTCTCAAGCTTAAGTTTTTAAGTTTATGGTTTTAGAACTTTTTTTTAACCAAAAAGGACAAAATAAGAATTGAAGAGATTTCGAAATTAAGACTTTAAAACTTTACAGACATTTTTGTAATTAAAATTAAACAAGAGCTAAGAGCTCATATTGCACTTGTGACGAGGTCGTAAGAGCCCAGAAACAAGAAATCATATGGCAAGACCTCTAGCAAAATTCTAAGAATCAATAGATTAATTTAAAAGGAAAATCAGAGGCTTAATGCCGGTCGGGATTTAAAATAAGAGCTCTGAGACATGAGGTCCTTTTAAATATCAAAATTCCTTAAGATCCGATCACCCATTCGTAAATTAAAATAAACTCATACTTTTCAATTTTTCCTCACCCTTTAGCCCCCCAGATGGTCGAATCAGGGAAAACGACTTTATCAAGTCGATTTGTGCAGGTCCCTGACACGCCTACCAATTTTCATCGTCCTAGTACATCCAGAAGCACCAAATTCGCGAAAGCACTGGACCCCCCTAACTCCCCCAAAGAGAGCGGATCCAGTCCGGTTACTTCAATCACGTATCTACGACATTTGCTTATTCTACCCACCAAGTTTCATCCTATCTCTCCACTCTAAGCGTTTTCCAGGATTTCCGGTTTTCTCCTCCAGCTCTCCCCAATGTCATCAGATCGGGTCGGGATTTAAAATAACAGTTCTGAGACATGAGTTTTTTCTAAATATCAAATTTCACTAAAAACCAGTCCTCAAGTTCTCAAGTTAAAAATGCCTCAATTTTTCCGAATTAACACCCCTTCCAAATCCCCCAAAGAGAGCGGATTCAGTCCGGTTATGTCAATGACGTATCTAGGACTTGTGTTTATTCTTCCCACCAAGTTTCATCTTGATCTCTCCACTCTAAGCGTTTTCCAAGATTTCCAGTTCCCCCCAACTCCACCCAATGTCACTGGATCCGGTCAGGTTTCAAATAAGAGATCTGAGTTACGAGGTTCTTCTAAATATGAAATTTCGTTAAGATCCGATCACTCCTTTGTAAGTTAAAAATACCTAATTTTTTTCTAATTCTTCAGAACTAACCCTCCCCCCAACTCCCCCAAAGAGAGTGGATCCGTTCCGACTATGTCAATCACCTATCTAGGATTTGTGCTTGTTTTTCCCATCAAGTTTCATCCCGATTCCTCCGCTCTAAGCGTTTTCCAAGATTTTAGGTTTTCCCCTCCAACTCCCCCCAATGTAAATGGATCAGGTCGGGATTTAAAATAAGAGCTCTGAGACGTGATATCCTTCTAAATATCAAATTTCGTTAAGATTTGATCCCAGTTCGTAAGTTAAAAAAATCTCAGTTTTTCTGATTTTTCCGAATTAACCGTCCTCCCACTCCCCCCTCCCAGATGGTTGAATATAGGAAACGACTATTTCTAATTTAATCTGGTCTGTTCCCTGATACGCCTGCCTAATTTTATCGTCCTAGCTTATTTGAAAGTGCCTAAACTAGCAAAACCGGGACTGACAGACAGAGAGACCGACAGAATTTGCGATCGCTATATGTCACTTGGTAAATACCAAGTGCCATAAAAACACAAGCATCAATATCAAATTGGTGTTGCAAAATTTAATAGACATTTCCTGAGTCAATATTTAAAGTCAAACAATTATTGTTTGTGCTCTTAGAACGCAACCTCACAATCTTAGAGCCTAAAATCTAAGAGAAATCACGTCTTCTCGAGATTTTCATCTCGTTAGATCTTGAAGTAGCTCATTGTATGTTAACTTCTTGAACAGGATGTCTAGGAATTTGAGAATGTTAATCCTAAAGGTAAAAATTTTTACTAAGAACTTCTTCTCAACTAACCAACATTAACACCATCATATCAAACAACAAGTTTTGTTTTTAAAACTCTTATTTCAACCACAAAAAAACCTAAAAAAGTGTCAAACAAAACCTAAAAAACATATCGCAGAATAAAAGGCATTTTTCTAAAAGAAATGGCAGTCTCAAAAAATAGTTTTTCATTTAAAGCCCAAAAAGCACCAAATAAGCCATTTTCGAAGATCTTTTTGTAATCGATATTTTAAACCATAGTTGTTGAAATTGAATTGGTCTGATAAAAAGAAAAACAAATCCAAAGAACGTATATTCAAATGCAGTGAGTAAATTGCAAATTATAACAATCGCCATACGAGTTCGTAAAGCAAAATTTTTGAATTTACGATTGACATTTTTCTATACTAAAGCATAGGTTAAGATTTCATCTTCTTCTTAGTTTTTGGTTTTTGTTGCACGAACGTAATTTATAAATTGACTCATCATAAACAACTTTTTTGACACCGAAAAAGTCGTTTTTATTTGTTTATTGTTAAGTAGCAGTTTTGTTTTAGAGAATATTTTCGCAGCTATTTGTGTTAACCACATGCTTTGACACTAAAACCTAAAAACAGGGCTTGGTCCACTTGACTTTAGATAGACTCAGCTAAGTTCATGGAAATATATTAAAATTACTAAACTTAACGTTCCATGTTTGTCAAAAAGATCTTCGGATGTAAAAATTAAGACAAACTTATGACAAATATAAAAGATCTAACAATGTACCAATAAAAGCTTCTTCTTTGAAAAGTACTCATCAAATCGAACTATGGCATACCTAGAAGAAAAGAAGAGAAGACAAATTACGTTGATTATTTATCCAAATTAGCTATTATCAAACAAACTAATCAAAAAATCACTTCGCGCCAACCCAACACCTAGTTGGTGGGGGCGCTTCGAGCCCCCCCCCCCCCGAAGCCACCCCCCCCCCCCTTCCCCCGCGCGCAAGTCGTTACGTGCCATATTAGTTACGCGCCATTGTAGTTGTGTCCCTGTGTCCCACCTATGAATATAGATAGATATATATATATATGTTTTTAACTACGTAAAACTTGCGAATATACAACATTCTTCGCTGTCCCATTGTCTGTACATAGATATTGTCTGTCTAAATAGATTGTCAGGTTTACCGACTCTTGAACATGCAACATATAATTGTACACGGGAAAAACAACTCGTATTCATATCTATACCTCATTATTCTAATGATTGCCCCTGAGCTTTGGTGATGGTGATTGCTAATCAAACATTCCCTGTGTCTCCATCGTCATTTATATATCCCCCCTGTGCCCCTCGGCGTCCCCGTTGTAGTTGTGTCCCTGTGTCCCAGTCGTCATTTATATTCCCTGTGTCCCGGTCGTTATTTGTGTCCCGTTGTCCCAGTCTGTAATATTTCTTTGAGTGTCCCGGTCGTCATTTATATTCCCTGTGTCCCGGTCGTCATTTGTGTCCCAGTCTGTAATTTCGTCAGTCGACAAACATGACGTCAGTCGACACACAAACCTGACGTCAGTTGATACACACGTCCCAGTCGTCACTTGTGTCCCGGTGTCCCAGTCTGTAATTTCTCTTTGAGTGTCCCGGTCGTCATTTATATTCCCTGTGTCCCGGTCTGTATATACATTCGTTTTTGAATTGGTATATGATGAAATAAATTTTTTGTTTTTTTTCCTTTTTAGTTTTTTATTGGTTTTTACCTTTTTTTAGCTTTTTTAGTTTTTTTTCTTTTTTCTTTTTAGTTCTTTTTGTAGTTTTTACCTTTTTTAGTCTTTTTTATTTTTATTTTTAGTTTTTTTTTAGTTTTTTTATTAGTTTTTAGTTTCTTTTTTCTTTTTAGTTTTTTTTGTAGTTTTTACCTTTTTTTTAGTTTTTTAGTTTTTTTTAGTATTTTCTTTTTAGTTTTTTTTGTAGTTTTTACCTCTTTTAGTGTTTTTTTTTCTTCTTTAGTATTAATGCTAATGCCAAGGTTCGAACCTGGAACCTCTCGGACCTAGAACCTGGAACATAACGCTTTACCAACTCAGCTACTTGGGCTTGAATACATTCGTTTTTGAATTGGTATATGATGAAATAATTCAGACGTCATATGCGGACAAACACAACGTCAGTCGACAGACAGACACACAAACAAACAACTTATTTTTATATATAGAGATTTTTAACTACGTAAAACTTGCGAATATACAACATTCTTTGCTGTCACATTATCTGTCCATATAAATAGATTGTCAGGTTTTCATTTATATTCCTTCTGTCCCGGTCGTCATTTGCGTCCCGGTCTGTAATTTCTCTTTGAGTGTTTTTTCTTTTTGTTTTTTTAGTTTTTTACCTTTTTTCTTTTTTCAGTTTTCTTTTTCTTCTTTAGTTTTCAGCGTCACTATGAAATACATATCGCAGAACCTTTGTTTTTTTAACTAAAATCTGGTAGGCATTGATGACCTTATCCAAGTCAAGATCCCAAACCCAATCATCATCGCTATCATTTTCAGTTTTGATATGGTTCGACTCTCGCTGTCCAGGTGGATTTTCATCTAACTGCGCGGTTTTGCGTTCTTTAGCCGCAAGCCTGTTTTCTTGCTGTTCTTGTGATTCCTCGGCACACTTTCTTTTCTTACTTTCTCTATCAGCCGCAAGTTTTTTGGCATAGACTATTTGAGCAGCTTTCTCGGCTGTTGCCATTGTAGGTTCTTCAGTCATTTTACAATTAAAAATTTTTCCGTCCACGATCTTCTTACAATTAAAAATTTGTCTTTCAACGATTTTCTTAAATAGTTTTAATGACGTCATCGTAATAACAAACATGACGACAACTAACTTCATGACGACATGATGACATGACGTCACTCGATATATCTATATATATAAAAATAAGTTGTCTGTGTGTGGATCTGTGGATCAGGTGACGTCATGTTTGTTCGCATATGACGTCTGAATTATTTCACACTAATACAAAAGAAGAAAAAAACTAAAAAAGGTAAAAACTACAAAAAAAAACTAAAAAGAAAAAAAAACTAAAAAAGCTAAAAAACTAAAAAAAACTAAAAAAAGGTAAAAATCTAATAACTAAAAAAAAAACTGAAAAAAATTAAAAAAGGCAAAAACTACAAAAAAAATAAAAACTAATAAAAAAACTAAAAAAGCTAAAAAACTAAAAAAAACTAAAAAAACTAAAAAAAGGTAAAAAACTAAAAAAAACTAAAAACTAAAAAAGAAAAAAACTAAAAAAAAGGAAAAAACTGAAAAATAAAAGAGAAAAAGAAAACTAAAAAAATATGAATAAATATATATAAAAATAGTTGTTTGTGGGTTATGTCTGTCTGTCTGTCTGTCGAGTGACGTCGTGTTTGTCCGCATATGACGTCTGAATTATTTCACACTAATACAAAAGAAGAAAAAAAACTAAAAAAGGTAAAAACTACAAAAAAAACTAAAAAGAAAAAAAACTAAAAAAGCTAAAAAACTAAAAAAAACTAAAAAAAGGTAAAAAACTAAAAACTAAAAAAAACTGAAAAAACTAAAAAAAGGCAAAAACTAAAAAAAAACTAAAAACTAATAAAAAAACTAAAAAAGCTAAAAAACTAAAAAAACTAAAAAAAGGTAAAAAACAAAAAAAAACTAAAAACTAAAAAAGAAAAAACTAAAAAAAAGGAAAAAACTGAAAAATAAGAGAAAAAGAAAACTAAAAAAATATTAATAAATATAAAAAAATGGTAAAAACTACAAAAAAACTAAAAACTAATAAAAAAACTAAAAAATCTAAAAATCTAAATAAACTAAAAAATAAAAAAAAGAAAAAAGGAAAAAAATAAAGGAGAAAAACAAAACTAAAAAACGAATGTATATACAGACCGGGACACCGGGATACAAATGACGACCGGGACACAGGGAATATAAATTATATATGTTGCATATAAATAGATTGTCAGTTTTACTGACTCTTGAACATGCAACATATAATTGTCCATGGGAAAAACAATCCGTATTCAGATCTATACCTCATTATTCTAATGATGTGTCCCTGTGTCCCGGTCGTCATTTATATTCCCTGTGTCCCGGTCGTCATTTATATATCCCGCCTGTGCCCCCGGCGTCCCCGTTGTAGTTATGTCCCTGTGTCCTGGTCGTCATTTATATTCCCTGTGTCCCGGTCGTGATTTGTGTCCGGGTGTCCCAGTCTGTAATTTCTCTTTGAGGTTCCCGGTCGTCATTTATATTCCCTGTGTCCGGGTCGTCATTTGTGTCCCGGTATGTAATTTCATCAGTTGACAAACATGACGTCAGTCGACAAACAACTTCATGACACATACAGCTCAATCCTTATAATGACGTTAGTCGACAAACATGACGTCAGTCGACACACAAACATGACGTCACTCGACACACACACAGAGAGACAACTTATTTATATATATATATATAGATACTAGCTGTTGGGGTGGCGCTTCGCGCCACCCCAACACCTAGTTGGTGGGGGCGCTTCGCGCCCCCCCCCAAGCCCACCCGCGCGCGTAAGTCGTTACGCGCCATATTAGTTACGCGCCATTGTAGTTGTGTCCCTATGTCCCACCTGTGAATATAGATAGATATATATATATATATATATATATATATATATATATATATATATATATATATATATATATATATATATATATATATATATATATATATATATATGTTTTTAACTACGCAAAACTTGCGAATATACAACATTCTTTGCTGTCCCATTGTCTGTGCATATAAATAGATTGTCAGGTTTACCGACTCTTGAACATGCAACATATAATGGTCCATGGGAAAACAATCCGTATTCAGATCTATACCTCATGATTCTAATGATTGCCCTTGAGCTTTGTTGATGGTGATTGCTAATCGACCATTCCCTGAGTCGCCATCGTCATTTATATATCCCCCTGTGCACCCCGGCGTCCCCTTTGTAGTTATGTCCCTGTCGTCATTTATATTCCCTGTGTCCCGGTCGTCATTTGTGTCCCGGTGTTCCAGTCTGTGATTTCTCTTTGAGTGTCCCGGGCGTCATTTATATTCCTTGTGTCCCGGTGTCCCGGTCGTCATTTATATCCCCCTGTGCCCCCCGGCGTCCCCATTGTAGTTGTGTCCCTGTGTCCCGGTCGTCATTTATATTCCCTGTGTCCCGGTCGTCATTTGTATCCCGGTGTCCCGGTCTGTATATACATTCGTTTTTTAGTTTTGTTTTTCTCCTTTATTTTTTTCCTTTTTTCTTTTTTTTCTTTTTCATTTTATTTAGATTTTTAGATTTTTTAGTTTTTTTATTAGTTTTTAGTTTTTTTGTAGTTTTTACCATTTTTTTTAGTTTTTTTAGTTTTTTTTTTACTTATGTCCTGGTCGTCATTTATACTCCCTGTGTCCCGGTCGTCATTTGTGTCTCGGTGCTTTGTTGATTGCTAATTTATATTATATTTATATTTATATTTTTTATATTTATTAATATTTTTTTAGTTTTCTTTTTCTCTTATTTTTCAGTTTTTTCCTTTTTTTTAGTTTTTTCTTTTTTAGTTTTTAGTTTTTTTTTGTTTTTTACCTTTTTTTAGTTTTTTTAGTTTTTTTAGTTTTTTAGCTTTTTTAGTTTTTTTATTAGTTTTTAGTTTTTTTTTAGTTTTTGCCTTTTTTTAGTTTTTTCAGTTTTTTTTAGTTTTTAGTTTTTTACCTTTTTTTAGTTTTTTTTAGTTTTTTAGCTTTTTTAGTTTTTTTTCTTTTTAGTTTTTTTTGTAGTTTTTACCTTTTTTAGTTTTTTTTCTTCTTTTGTATTAGTGTGAAATAATTCAGACGTCATATGCGGACAAACACGACGTCACTCGACAGACAGACAGACAGACATAACCCACAAACAACTTATTTTTATATATATTTATTCATATTTTTTTAGTTTTCTTTTTCTCTTTTATTTTTCAGTTTTTTCCTTTTTTTTAGTTTTTTTCTTTTTTAGTTTTTAGTTTTTTTTAGTTTTTTACCTTTTTTTAGTTTTTTTTAGTTTTTTTAGTTTTTTAGCTTTTTTAGTTTTTTTATTAGTTTTTATTTTTTGTAGTTTTTGCCTTTTTTTATTTTTTTCAGTTTTTTTTAGTTATTAGATTTTTACCTTTTTTTAGTTTTTTTTAGTTTTTTAGCTTTTTTAGTTTTTTTTTCTTTTTAGTTTTTTTTGTAGTTTTTACCTTTTTTAGTTTTTTTCTTCTTTTGTATTAGTGTGAAATAATTCAGACGTCATATGCGAACAAACATGACGTCACCTGATCCATCCACAGATCCACACACAGACAACTTATTTTTATATATATAGATAGATATAGATAGAAGATAGATTGATAAGTTGTCTGTGTGTCGAGTGACGTTATGTTTGTGTGTCGACTGACGTCATGTTTGTCGACTGACGAAATTACAGACCGGGACACCGGGACACAAATGACGACCGGGACACCGGGAATATAAATGACGACCGGGACACTCAAAGAGAAAGCGACCGGGACAGAAGGAATGTTCGATTAGCAATCACCATCAACAAAGCACCGGGACACAAATGACGACCGGGACACAGGGAATATAAATGACGACCGGGACACTCAAAGAGAAATTACAGACCGGGACACCGGAACACAAATGACGACCGGGACACCGGGAATATAAATGACGACCGCGACACTCATAGAGAAATTACAGACTGGGACACCGGGACACAAATGACGACCGAGACACAGGGAATATAAATGACGACCGGGACACAGGGACACAACTACAACGGGGACGACAGGGGGCACAGGGGGATATATAAATGACGACGGGGAAACAGGGAATGTTCGATTAGCAATCACATTCAACAAAGCTCAAGGGCAATCATTAGAATAATGAGGTATAGATCTGAATACGGATTGTTTTTCCCATGGACAATTATATGTTGCAAGTTCAAGAGTCAGTAAACCTGACAATCTATTTATAAGCAACATATATATATATATTTATATATATATACATATATATATATATATATATATATATATATATATATATATATATATATATATATATATATATATAGAGGTTTCCTGTAGTGAGCGTCGTTGGACCTGTCAGGGGTGGTCTCCCTTAAATTACGGGGAATAGATAGCAGGAACCTACGCTTCCCTCGCTTATTGGGATTTCGAGCGTCTGAAATCTGAAATTTAGCTACTACCTTTTCGATATCATCCGATAACCCCCCGATATTATATTTTCTTTTTTGGCCAAATATGATTAATTACTGGAAGACTTTGATTAAAAAGTTATCTGTTTCAAATTACGATCACACATTATTCAGTTTATGGAAGACCATTCACCAGAGTCCCAGCTCTTTCTGTCAATTTTTAGTCAATTTATGGCTTTCCCAAGATGTGTTCCAAGTGTCCACCCTTTCGTTGCAAGCAAACCTTTACTTGTCAGAAAAAGTTGTCAACTACTTTTACACACTCCTCTTTCGAAATGTCTCTTATCTTTGCTGTGATGGCAGTTTTCAGTTTTTTAATTATTTTTGGATTTCCCCGGTAAACATTGTCTTTGAGAAAACACCACAGATAAAAATCTGGGGGGTTAAGATCTGGTGAGTGAGGGGCCCATTCCATATCGCGTCTTCTGGTTATGAGTCTCTCTTCGAACCTCTGCTTCAACCAAGCAATGTCTCGTTGGCAATATGAGGTGTGGCTCCGTCTTGCTGAAACCATTGTGAGGCTCTCACAACCCCTTTCCGTCCCAGCGATGCCCAGTACTTGTTCAGAACAGCCATGCAGCGCTTCTTGTTGACTGTCTGAGATCGGCCGCCATCATCTTCCAACCGAATAGGTCCGATGATCCTGTGCTTACTCTTAGAAACCCAGGCAGTATTTTATTTAACAGAATGAAGCGGCCACTGAAGTACTTCGTCTAGAACCTCCGAACCTCAAAAACATTGTTCTGCTATTGACGTGCCCGGAAAGCAAGAATGGGCTTCATCTGAAAACCAGACGTTCTCAAGAAAGTTGTCGTCATTTTCAAGCACATCACAGAACTATTCACACATTTTTAATCGCTTTTCCTTGTCAGCACTAATTAGTTTTTGCTTTATTTGGATCTTGTGTGGGTGAAGGTGCAGATCAAAGGTACAAACACGCCGCAGTGACTCCCTTGTCATTCAGAGTTCTTGGCTACGTCTACGCACTGATTTCCTAATGCTGCGTTCTACTGACTCCCTCACTGCAGCAATGTTTTCTTCTGTCCTTACACTCTTTTTCCTGCCTGAATAATTTCACCCTGGGGCTTTAGAACTAAAGTCCACTACAGTCCCATGTTCTCTGAACTTCGTAACTAACAATCGTTGATTTTGGTGGAAAGTTGCGGCAGTGGAAACGTTTTGGAAACTGAATATGCTGGCGGTCCCCGTCATATGCATGAATATGCTCAAGATGCTATTGCGTATGTTCGTCTCTATGGTCGTCCAGATTTATTTATTACATTTACATATAATCAATCTTGGGACGAGATACTGCAGCTTTTACTTCAAGAACAATCGGCGGTTCATAGAAATGACATTACGGCCCGTGTCTTCCGGCAAAAGTTGAAATCACTGATAAACTACATAGTAAAATTTGAAGTGTTTGAGTCAGTGCGATGCTGGATGTACTCAGTGGAATGGCAAAAACGAGGTTTGCCACACGCACATATACTAATCTGGCTACATAAAAAAATTACTTCGAACGAAATTGATGATGTGATTTCCGCTGAAATACCTGATGAAAATGTCGATAAGGGGTTACATGATATTATCGTAAAAAATATGATACATGGACCTTGCGGTGCACTGAACGAAAATTCACCATGCATGGCCAAAGGAAGGTGCACGAAGCAATATCCTCGACTTTTAGTATCCAACACAATTACTGGCAGTGATGGTTACCCACAACATAGAAAAAGATCTACTGAAGATGGCGGTAAAACAGCAATAATAAAGAAGCGTAACGGTACCACCATCGAAGTAGATAACCAGTGGGTTGTTCCATATTCCCCATAATTATCAAAAGCATTTAATGCACACATAAACGTTGAATACTATAACTCCGTAAAGGCAATCAAATACATATTTAAATACGTCAACAAAGGCAGTGACATGGCAGTTTTTGGCTTGCAGTCCGAAATCAAAGATATCGACGAAATCGTACAATATACCTGGAAGATACATATATACCTGGAAGTACAAACCTGGAAGATACATAAGCAGTAATGAAGCTGTTTGGCGAATTCTTTCATTTCCGATACATGAACGTAGTCCAGCTGTCGTTCACTTGGCGGTACATTTACAGGAAGGTCAACGTGTTTATTTCTCGGAAACCAATGTGCAACAAAGAGCCCTGAATCCACCGGATACAAAGTTAACCGGTTTCTTTTCGCTTTGCAAAAATGATTCTTTTGCAAAAAAACTGCTGTATACTGAAGTGCCTTCGTATTACACGTGGAATACTAAAAATAAAGTATTTGAACGTCGAAAACAGTGTAAGCCAGTCGACGGCCAACATACCATCTTCAAAGATACCACGATAGGAAGACTCTACACCGTTCACCCCAATCAACATGAATGCTTCTTTCTACGCCTGCTTGGTGAATGTACCCGGTCCGACATCCTTTGAGTATTTGAGAACTGTAAACGGTACTATACATGACACTTACCGTAGTGCATGCCAAGCTCTGAATTTATTGGAGAATGACCAACACTGGGATAACTGCATCAATGACGCGTGCGAAACGTCAACTCCAAGTCAAATTCGTGCATTGTTTGGCATCATTTTAACAACTTGCTCTCCATCAGCTCCTACAGAGTTATGGGAAAAATATAAGTCAAAAATGTCCGAAGATATACTCCATCGAAAACAGTTAGAGACGTCAGATATGACTTTTGATTTTACATCAGAAATTTATAACTACACTTTAGTTATTATAAAAGATTTGTGCGTACGTATGGCAAACAAACCTCTTCAGGATTTGGGAATGCCTTCACCTAACCGTATCGCTGCTGTTTCGACATGTGTAGAATTGGATCGTGAACAAAGTTACACTACGAGGGATCTATTGTAGTATGTACAAAATAACATTTCCAAGTTAACGTCGGAACAAAAAGACATTTATGATACGATAATGCATTGTGTCGATAACAACGTTGGAGAAATTTTCTTTTTGGATGCGCCAGGAGGTACTGGTAAAACGTTTGTGATAAAACTGATTCTGGCATCAATTCGATCAAAAAATGATATAGCGTTGGCAATTGCGTCGTCCGGAATAGCCGCAAAATTGCTGCCTGGTGGAAGAACTGCTCATTCCGCTTTGAAATTGCCTCTGAATTTGCATTCTACAGAAACTCCCACGTGCAATATTTCCAAATCATCTGGGATGGGTAAAGTATTGCAGCAATGCAAACTTATTATTTGGGATGAGTGCACAATGGCACACAAAAAATCGCTCGAGGCTCTGGATCAATGCTTGAAAGATTTGCGAGGGAAGTCGAAACCCTTTGGCAGCACATTAATACTGATTGCGGAAGATTTCAGGAAAACATTACCTATAATAACTAGATCAACTCCTGCAGACGAAATGAATGCTTGCCTGAAAAATTCTAATTTATGGTCACACGTAAAAACATTAAAATTAACTACAAATATGCGTGTCCGATTGCAAAACGATGACTCTGGTCAAACATTTTCAGATCAATTGCTGGCAATTGGAAACGGAAAGCTCCTAGTAGACTCAATTTCAGGACGTATACAACTGCCTACTGATTTCTGTAATTTAGTGACGTCCAAAAATGAATTGATTGAAAAAGTATTTCCGAATATTCTAAACAATTATAAAAATAATAAATGGCTAAGTGAAAGAGCGATTCTTGCACCCAAAAATATAGACGTCCACGAAATTAACAATATTGTTTTGACCAAGATTCGAGACCAGGCAGTCCTTTACAAGTCAGTCGACACAGTTTTGGAACCAAATGAAGCGGTTAATTATCCATCTGAATTTTTAAATTCCGTTGATCTTTCAGGGTTTCCACCACACGTGCTACAACTAAAAATAGGCGTACCAATAATACTTTTAAGAAATATCAACCCACCAAAGCTTTGCAATGGCACGCGACTTGCCGTAAAAAAAACAATGGAAAACCTAATAGAGGCCACAATCTTGACAGGGCCTTTTGAGGGTGAGGCTGTTCTTATTCCTCGCATTCCCATGATTCCAACGGATCTGCCTTTTCAATTTAAAAGATTGCAATTCCCAATTCGATTAGCATTTGCAATCACCATTAACAAAGCTCAAGGTCAATCATTAGAAAAATGTGGTATAGATCTTAATACTGATTGTTTTTCCCATGGACAATTGTACGTTGCATGTTCGAGGGTCGGTAAACCTGACAATCTATTTATATGCAGCGACAATTGGACAGCGAAGAATGTTGTATATTCGCAAGTTTTACGCAGTTAATTTGTATTGTATCTATCTATCTATCTATCTATTTAAAAACGAGTTGTGTGTATGCATGGTTGTTTGTTTGTAAAAAGAGCGTTTGCATATGACGTCATTATTAGTACATAAGGCTTTGTATATGCACAGAC
Organism: Artemia franciscana; assembly: GCF_032884065.1. Lineage (NCBI taxonomy): Eukaryota > Metazoa > Arthropoda > Branchiopoda > Anostraca > Artemiidae > Artemia > Artemia franciscana. Next base: position 7,106,891 of record NC_088880.1, on the reverse strand, counting down.
AATGGGAAAGCCAAGAACTAAAAAAAACTAAAAAAAAGGTAAAAAAACTAAAAACTAAAAAAAGACCAATTCAAAAACGAATGTATATACAGACCGGGACACCGGGACCCAAATGACGACCGGGACACCGGGACACAGGGAATATAAATGACGACCGGGACCCTCAAAGAGAAATTAAAGACTGGGACACCGGGACACAAGTGACGACAGGGGACAAAGGGAATATAAATGACGACCGGGACACAGGGACACAACTACAACGGGGACGCCGGGAGGCACAGGGGGATATATAAATGACGACGGCGACATAGGGAATGTTCGATTAGCAATCACCATCAACAAAGCTCAAGGGCAATCATTAGAATCATGAGGTATAGATCTGAATACGGATTGTTTTTCCCATGGACAATTATATGTTGCATGTTCAAGAGTCGGTAAACCTGACAATCTATTTATATGCACAGACAATGGGTCAACGAAGAATGTTGTATATTCGCAAGTTTTACGTAGTTAAAAACATATATATATATATATATATATATATATATATATATATATATATATATATATATATATATATATATATATATATATATATATATATATTCACAGGTGGGACACAGGGACACAACTACAATGGCGCGTAACGACTTACGCGCGCGGGGGGGCTTGGGGGGCGCGAAGCGCCCACACCAACTAGGTGTTGGGGTGGCGCGAAGCGCCACCCCAACAGCTAGTATTCGATAATTATTTGTATGTTGTTGATGAAAACCAAGTTTTCATCTATATTCACAATTCCTGGTCCACATCCAACATATATCACCTTCTTGCTTCTCCTTTCTTAGATGTCTCTCAAACGAAGGTTCTTTGTGATTATTTAATATCCTATCACCTGCCTTTATCCTTTCCTTTTCTCACCAATTCAAACTCAGATACCCATTAGTTATTAAGATTAAGGCACCGTCTTTCCTGCGAATCAAGCACCCATAGCTACCTGCTGAGGAAAAAACGCATTCTTCTTGATATTTATTATGTAAAGAGCTCCATTAAGCCAAAAATGAGAAGAAATAAAGTCAATCTTCCAATCGTAAAAATACTAAAAATCACTGTCAATATAAATAAACCTCAAACAAACAGAAATTATTAAACTAAATATTTATTAAAAGAAATATTTATTAAAATAAATAGCCAAGCCAAACTGAAACGAGCAAAAATTAGCGTGAGTAGGGCTGACCCCCTAACCTTCTTAAGACCAGAACATGGTTTGCGCTTTACTGACAACAAGATACATTTTAAATATTTTCATTTTTTTATTTTCATAAATAAGAACTTCAGCACTTTTTTCTATATGTCAGTTAAACTGACAATCCACGGTCATTTGTTTCTTTTTTCAGTAAAGCGCAAATTATTTCTTTAATTTTAAAATTTCTTTTTTTATATGTGTTTCGATCTTAACTGACGTCTTCCGGAGAAGATTCTAGGCCGCATGAGGCCAACAATACACAAAGCCAAAAAAGAAACATAACTCTTGTGCTTCCTTTTCAAAAGAGTGCTTTAGTTCTATCAGTTTATTTTGTATCATATTTTGACACACTAATAATATCATTATTTATTTTTGGAGGGAAAAACAGCCCTCATAGAGAAAACTGGCTATTTTTAAAACCATATTAGCAAATGTTAAGGCGGGACAGTGAATTGAATGGATTTGTACCGTCCGATAAGCGTATAGTATGCGTATACCGAAGAGCTTTACTATCAAAAATCTGACTGGTTCTTTCTCCAAGATAGTTTATTTTAGTCGGCTATGCTGGATTTTGTTTCAAGCTTGTATTTTTTACCCCACGTTTTATCCTATACTCTTATGGGGATTGCTTGTCAACAAATTTTTATCCGGCACATTTAGTAAACATTGTTAAATTGCTAGTAGTCGGACAGCAGGAAACAACTAAAGTAATTAAATTGCTAGTAATTGTTGTTAAATTATTAGAAGTCGGAAATCAGCCACGTTACTTTAAAAGCTACTATAAAATCTATTTTCAAACACTTTAGGAGATATGTTAATGTTTAAAAGTAAAAACAGGACTTACCCTAAAAAGTCAAAATCGATAGTTGACTGAGTTGCTTGAACTAATGCCCAGAGAGCCCAGAAAAAATGTGATGCCAAACTAAAGAGATTCACCTGATATAGAATGAAAGTTAATTAGACACAACAATTTCATAGCAAAAGAAAATATTGAATAAATACCCGATACCCAAAAATATTATTCTACGTGTAAATAATTTCTCTGGGTAGACGTCGAAGAATTGAACATTGAACTCTATGAGGGGAATAAATTTTATTTTCTTTTGAAATCAAGATTGGACTTTCGAAATCCTGCGGATGTGACTGATGTCACGTTGCCCAAAAACACACGAACAAAAGAAAAAAGCTGACATCATTTTCAAATACTGCATTCTCTTGTTCAAGCTTGTGTGTAGAAAAAAACAACACAGACAAAAGGTATATAATACAGATGTCCAACAGCGTGATTTTTTGTTAGTCAGTAAGCTTGTCTTCGTCTGTCTCCATTTTCTTAAAAAAAATATTCCAAGAGCGTTGCTTGCTAAAGGCAATATGTATTCAGAACACCTAATCCTTATGAAATAAATTCAACAGAATTAAAAAAAAAATTGTCAAGTTATCATAAATTATGTTGCTATTATTTATTGGTCATAATTCTATGACCATTTAATAGACTAATCATACTAAACATGGCAACACTAGTCATCAAACATACCGTACAGTCACAACGACAAGTGTCAAAGCACACTTAAACGTCCAAGTCTTTTTTTTTAACATTGCAATTATGCCTTTTGTCTGTGGTGCCCAGTCTAGGGTCAAACAATGGCTAAGCTACAGGTGGCTAAAAATGGCTAAGCTACTGGTTCTAAGAATGGAGAGAAGTACCTCTTGTTAAAAAGCAACAGCAGACTATGAAAATCAATTAAAATCGAACAAATAGTAGACCCTCCTCGAACTTTCTATAAAAGTACGTAAGAAAGTTAATGGCTGAATTTTGTATCATATGCCTTTTATCTGTGGCGAACAGTTTAGAGTCAATCGATGAACGACAAATGGATAAGTTACAGGTT
>NC_088880.1:6883257-7103659 GCF_032884065.1 Artemia franciscana | reverse complement strand
ACAGGGAATGTTCGATTAGCAATCACCATCAATAAGGCTCAAAGGCAATCATTAGAATCATGAGGTATAACTAAAAAAACTAAAAAAAAGGTAAAAACTAAAAACTAAAAAAAGACCAATTCAAAAACGAATGTATATACAGACCGGGACACCGGACCCAAATGACGACCGGGACACGGGACACAGGGAATATAAATGACGACCGGGACCCTCAAAGAGAAATTAAAGACTGGGACACCGGGACACAAGTGACGACAGGGGACAAAGGGAATATAAATGACGACCGGGAACAGGGACACAACTACAACGGGGACGCCGGGAGGCACAGGGGATATATAAATGACGACGGCGACATAGGGAATGTTCGATTAGCAATCACCATCAACAAAGCTCAAGGGCAATCATTAGAATCATGAGGTATAGATCTGAATACGGATTGTTTTTCCCATGGACAATTATATGTTGCATGTTCAAGAGTCGGTAAACCTGACAATCTATTTATATGCACAGACAATGGGTCAACGAAGAATGTTGTATATTCGCAAGTTTTACGTAGTTAAAAACATATATATATATATAATATATATATATATATATATATATATATATATATATATATATATGTATGTATTCACAGGTGGGACACAGGGACACAACTACAATGGCGCGTAACGACTTACGCACGCGGGGGGGCTTGGGGGGCGCGAAGCGCCCACACCAACTAGGTGTTGGGGTGGCGCGAAGCGCACCCCAACAGCTAGTATTCGATAATTATTTGTATGTTGTTGATGAAAACCAAGTTTTCATCTATATTCACAATTCCTGGTCCACATCCAACATATATCACCTTCTTGCTTCTCCTTTCTTAGATGTCTCTCAAACGAAGGTTCTTTGTGATTATTTAATATCCTATCACCTGCCTTTATCCTTTCCTTTTCTCACCAATTCAAACTCAGATACCCATTAGTTATTAAGATTAAGGCACCGTCTTTCCTGCGAATCAAGCACCCATAGCTACCTGCTGAGGAAAAAACGCATTCTTCTTGATATTTATTATGTAAAGAGCTCCATTAAGCCAAAAATGAGAAGAAATAAAGTCAATCTTCCAATCGTAAAAATACTAAAAATCACTGTCAATATAAATAAACCTCAAAACAAACAGAAATTATTAAACTAAATATTTATTAAAAGAAATATTTATTAAAATAAATAGCCAAGCCAAACTGAAACGAGCAAAAATTAGCGTGAGTAGGGCTGACCCCCTAACCTTCTTAAGACCAGAACATGGTTTGCGCTTTACTGAGAACAAGATACATTTTAAATATTTTCATTTTTTTACTTTCATAAATAAGAACTTCAGCACTTTTTTCTATATGTCAGTTAAACTGACAATCCACGGTCATTTGTTTCTTTTTTCAGTAAAGCGCAAATTATTTCTTTAATTTTAAAATTTCTTTTTTTATATGTGTTTCGATCTTTACTGACGTCTTCCGGAGAAGATTCTAGGCCGTATGAGGCCAACAATACACAAAGCCAAAAAAGAAACATAACTCTTGTGCTTCCTTTTCAAAAGAGTGCTTTAGTTCTATCAGTTTATTTTGTATCATATTTTGACACACTAATAATATCATTATTTATTTTTGGAGGGGGAAAAAACAGCCCTCATAGAGAAACTGGCTATTTTTAAAACCATATTAGCAAATGTTAAGGCGGGACAGTGAATTGAATGGATTTGTACCGTCCGATAAGCGTATAGTATGCGTATACCGAAGAGCTTACTATCAAAAATCTGACTGGTTCTTTCTCACAGATAGTTTATTTTAGTCGGCTATGCTGGATTTTGTTTCAAGCTTGTATTTTTTACCCACGTTTTATCCTATACTCTTATGGGAATTGCTTGTCAACAAATTTTTATCGGCCATTTAGTAAACATTGTTAAATTGCTAGTAGTCGGACAGCAGGAAACAACTAAAGTAATTAAATTGCTAGTAATTGTTGTTAAATTATTAGAAGTCGGAAATCAGCCACGTTACTTTAAAAGCTACTATAAAATCTATTTTCAAACACTTTAGGAGATATGTTAATGTTTAAAAGTAAAAACAGGACTTACCCTAAAAAGTCAAAATCGATAGTTGACTGAGTTGCTTGAACTAATGCCCAGAGAGCCCAGAAAAATGTGATGCCAAACTAAAGAGATTCACCTGATATAGAATGAAAGTTAATTAGACACAACAATTTCATAGCAAAAGAAAATATTGAATAAATACCCGATACCCAAAAATATTATTCTACGTGTAAATAATTTCTCTGGGTAGACGTCGAAGAATTGAACATTGAACAGTAAATTTTATTTTCTTTTGAAATCAAGATTGGACTTTCGAAATCCTGCGGATGTGACTGATGTCACGTTGCCCAAAAACACACGAACAAAAGAAAAAAGCTGACATCATTTTCAAATACTGCATTCTCTTGTTCAAGCTTGTGTGTAGAAAAAAACAACACAGACAAAAGGTATATAATACAGATGTCCAACAGCGTGATTTTTTGTTAGTCAGTAAGCTTGTGTTCGTCTGTCTCCATTTTCTTAAAAAAAAATATTCCAAGAGCGTTGCTTGCTAAAGGCAATATGTATTCAGAACATCTAATCCTTATGAAATAAATTCAACAGAATTAAAAAAAAAATGTCAAGTTATCATAAATTATTATGCTATTATTTATTGGTCATAATTCTATGACCATTTAATAGACTAATCATACTAAACATGGCAACACTAGTCATCAAACATACCGTACAGTCACAACGACAAGTGTCAAAGCACACTTAAACGTCCAAGTCTTTTTTTTAACATTGCAATTATGCCTTTTGTCTGTGGTGCCCAGTCTAGGGTCAAACAATGTCTGTGGTGCCCAGTCTAGGGTCAAACAATGGCTAAGCTACAGGTGGCTAAAAATGGCTAAGCTACTGGTTACTAAGCTACTAGTCATCAAACATACCGTACAGTCACAACGACAAGTGTCAAAGCACACTTAAACGTCCAAGTCTTTTTTTTTAACACTGCAATTATGCCTTTTGTCTGTGGTGCCCAGTCTAGGGTCAAACAATGTCTGTGGTGCCCAGTCTAGGGTCAAACAATGGCTAAGCTACAGGTGGCTAAAAATGGCTAAGCTACTGGTTACTAAGCTACTAGTCATCAAACATACCGTACAGTCACAACGACAAGTGTCAAAGCACACTTAAACGTCCAAGTCTTTTTTTTAACATTGCAATTATGCCTTTTGTCTGTGGTGCCCAGTCTAGGGTCAGACAATGTCTGTGGTGCCCAGTCTAGGGTCAAACAATGGCTAAGCTACAGGTGGCTAAAAATGGCTAAGCTACTGGTTCTAAGAATGGAGAGAAGTACCTCTTGTTAAAAAGCAACAGCAGACTATGAAAATCAATTAAAATCGAACAAATAGTAGACCGCCTCGAACTTTCTATAAAAGTACGTAAGAAAGTTAATGGCTGAATTTTGTATCATATGCCTTTTATCTGTGGCGAACAGTTTAGAGTCAATCGATGAACGACAAATGGATAAGTTACAGGTTCTAAGAATGGAGAAAAGTACCTTTTGTTAAAAAGCAAAAACAGACTAAACTATTAAAACAATCGTTTTAGGATACAACTTCAACTCTCTCATGGCATGAAGCTAACAACACATTTCCCTGATGATTTTCCAAGATTTTATCTTGTTTTTTCAAACACTCTGAACGTAAACCTTGGCTAGAACTTCCCAGCTGGCAATTTTAAATCTCAATGTTACACTTAAAATGCTATTTTCTCTTCGGTCTTATTTTAATTTTCCAGAGGTTATGTGCTTGCTCTGAGAGAGAGAGAGAGAGAGAGAGAGAGAGAGAGAGAGAGAGAGAGAGAGAGAGAGAGAGAGAGAGAGAGAGAGAGAGAGAGAGAGAGAGAGAGAGGAGAGAGAGAGAGAGAGAGAGAGAGAGAGAGAGAGAGAGAGGGGGGAGAGAGAGAGAGAGAGAGAGAGAGAGAGAGAGAGAGAGAGAGAGAGAGAGAGAGAGAGAGAGAGAGAGAGAGAGAGAGAGATCGGTATATTTAAAAACTATCGTAGCATAGCTAAATTCAGTTTTTTTTTCACAAAAATCATACATTTAAAAAAAAATCACACACTACGACACAGCATTAAAAATTGACGTGAAGAAAGGCACAAATGAGTTGGCGTAACGATTAGTTCGTACTTTAGGGGGTACAAGTTTATTTTGTAACCGAGTTCGGCTATTGGGAGGGGTTGGTTCGGGTAGTATTGATCGGCGGCTCTTATTGGCTAGGACGGATTTTCCAAATTGCTGAATAAGGTGTTCAAGCCGGACTTTAAGTGGAGATAAATTTAATTTAGCGGGGGCTTGATCATAGGGTATGTCACGGTTTCAGAGTATAATCCTTGTTGCTCTTTTCTGGACGCACTCTATATTGCGTAATAGGTACGCTGTGCGGATAGCAGATGGACCCACACCGGGAACGCGTACTCGAGCAACGGGCGAACATAACACATGTAGGCATGGAGAAGACTTTCAGTATCACACCCAAAATGCCTCATTTTGGTAAGTGTCCGAAGGCTTGCATTAGCCTTGTGGATGGTTAAATTAATATGGGCACTGAAACTACAGTCACTAGTGAAAGTCCTAAGGTTTTTATTTCGTTCACAATCGGGAAAGGGACTAGAGGCATATCTATACTCCGCTTCAGAGGGTTGAAACGAATTATCTTCGACTTGGCTACGTTAATGGTAAGATCATGACTTGAGCGTTCGGTCTTTAGCTGATCAAACAACTGGTCTGAAAACTGCTTTGTTATGATAGTGTTTTAGACCAGGTAAGCGAGCACTATGGACAGATCATCTACAAACTTGTAACGGTCGTCGTGATGATTAAGTAGGGAATTAATTACAGCCAGGAAAATTATTCCAGCTAATTTCGTGCCTTGTGGGGCCCCGCAAGAAGTATCTGACCATGATGAATCCAAATCGTTTTCGTGGAGTGCAAAGACATTTTGTGTTCGGCCAGTTAAGAAGTCAAGTACAAGGCCAAGGGTGCGTCGTTTGGCCCCCATTTCCTGGAGATTCATGCTTGCAGTCAGGTGGCGGATTAGGTCAAATGCCTTTCGGAAATCCACTACGCAAATGTCGACGAAACACCTACCTTTTTCAAACCATTGAAGAACACAGTCAAATATCCGTACTAGGTAGATTGTAGTACTATAATTGGGGAGTCCACCGTACTGGAATTTATCAATACGCCCATGAATTTGTTTCAGAAGAAACTTGAGTATAAAGGCCTCAGTTACTTTCGCCAAACAAGATGTAAGTGAGATCGGGCGGAGATCGTCGCATGCACTAGGGGCGCGCTTTTTTGGAATAATTCTAATATAGGCCCTTTTCCACTGTGACGGGAAATATCCAGAAGCAAAACACTCGTTAATGATGCTGGACAGTGGTAATGCTATGAAGGCTGCATATTCACGTAGCAGTTTGGCAGGTAATTCACCAGGGTATGAAGATGTAGTCGGTTTGATCTTCCGTAATTCCGTGTAAACGTCAAACTCAGTGACTATTATGTTTTTCTCAGGCTCACATTTTTCAAGTATGGTGGACTTTTCATGAGCCGTAATAGTTGGATAGGTAATGAAGATCTTGGTGAAGAATTCACTCACTTCTTCTGCACTGATTAAGGACCACCATCACCTATGAATCTTTATCTAAAGGTTGTCAAGTGCTCCATTCTGCTTTGGGAGACGTCGAAACACGTCGCAAAATGTTGTGAAATATAAAAAGTAGAGCCAATAAAGGACAAAAAATTTCAGGCAGTGAAAACCCAAGATACTGCAAATATCCAAGTCAGACAATCATGTGTGGTTTAAAAATTATCAAACCTCGTAAATTTAGAAAAAAAATGATGTCAAAAATGAATCATCTTAATTATATTCATAAAAAAAAACACTGGAAAAATCGCCAAGCAAAACTTGTATCCATTTGGTAATTTCGTCAAAATCCTGAGGGGGGGGGCAAGTTAGAGCCGATTTCTCCAAGTCAAGTGAAAATAACAGTGAAGAATGAGTCACAAAATACCATTAAGGCAAAGGTATACTAAGCAAAACTGATCTGTTTCTATGTATGCATAAATTATGTTGGCCTATCTTAGTTTTGCCAAGATTTTTTAAGACGCTATATTTCTGCGGGGGAAAAACCGTCTGGGGAGACAGTTATCTCCCTGCCCCATAGAGAATCACGCACTAGTCTGATTTTCCATTTAGTTTTAAAATGCACTGCAGATGTCACCATTGTCAATGGACTAAAATTCAGTGCTCATGCTAAGAGGTCTGCTGTAATGCCAGTTCAACTATGGGACTAATTAAGCTTACTCTTTCCATTCGTTCCCCTAAAATCATAAGTCTTCTATATAAGAGATTTGTGCTTCCTAAACTGGAAGTTGGAATGCCTCCCCATATTTTAAAAGACAGAAAAGATCGTGAAGATGTGCAGAGACGTGCCACCAAAGTGATATCTGGCGTGCGGGAGCTTTCCTATCCAGCAAGAATGTCAAAGATGAATCTCCCTATACTTGTTTACAGGAGAAATACAGGGGGCTCTCCCTGTACTATTCCAAACTGTTGGTACCAACTCACAAACTAGAGGTCATAACCGGAAACTTGTCAAGCAGTCTACCCTATCCAGAGTCTGCACTCAATTCTTCTCCTCAAAAATGATCAGCAGTTGGAATGAAATCTTGGAAAAAAAACAGTTACTGCTGGATCCGTTGATGTTTTCAAACGAAGGTTGGATGCTGAGTGGTCTTCCAGAGAGCGTCAGCTCATTTTAGATGCTACTGATCATGCAACAGCAGGTAGTCACTAAAGAACTTTTAAACAGCTCAAATCATCATTGTAGAGTTGTAAAAGTAGAAATCTGGGATTGCTCTTAGCTGCAGATTAGGGTAATACAACTTGGATCATTCTCATAAATTGCTTTAGTTTTCTTTGAAAACCTGGGCGCTAGTAATTTGAATTTCATATTAGAAAATTGCTAGTCAAGAATAATTACCACTAAGGCTTACCAAACCTTACCAGTTCTTACCAGTCCAATTTCGCAGCTTTCCGCAAAATAAAACTGTCATTTTAAAGCCAAAAGACTGCACCTGACAAAGACCGTATTCAGGGGAAGGTTTAGAGGGCTTAAATACCCCACAAATGTTTCTTCGACTCACAAAAACGTAATAAATATGCATAAAATCACATTTTGATACGTCTTTTAGTTTCTTGTACCCTACCCCCCTCCCAAACAAAAATCATAAATGTTCTGGCAGAAGTGCGGCAAAATTAGTCGGATTCAGGAAAATTCTGATTCCGGGGCGGGAAAACGCTCCCGTGTCTCGACTATTGACATATTAACCTACAATATAGAGGCTCCATAAAATGTTTGAAGGGCCTCAAATCGATTAGTCTAATAGTCCAAACTGAAGGATTGCTACCATTACTGACAACATTCTAGTTGGATGTAGAATGGCTGTTAGAATGGATAGTACAGACTAATTTTGGTTAACTCCTTGCACTTTTTTTCCAATAGCACCGGCAAAGGTTCCATAAAATGTTTGAAGCGCCTAAAACCGGTTATTTGGTCTAATAGTCGAAACTGAAGGATTGTTACCATCATTGCCAATATTCTAGTTGGAAGTAGAATGGCTGTTAGAATGGATAGTACAAACTAATTTTGGTCAACTCCTTGCTATTTTTTTCAATAGCACCAGCAGAAGTTCCATAAAATATTTGAAGAGCCTCAAACCGGTTATTTAGTCTAATAGTCGAATCTGAACGATTGCTACCATTGTTGCCAACATTCTAGTCGGATGTCGAATGACAGTTTAGCTGTCGACACATTACACTGCTTTTCTGCAGTATCTAGTATCTATTAGGGTGATAAATTTATGACTAATGTGAAAGAAAAATTAGACAAAGGCAATACAGACTAATCAATGAAAAAGAAAATTAATGAAGGAATAAAATACGAACGTGTTTACATAAAATTGTGACTTCTTCATGCGCTATGGAAATATTTTCAGAACTGTATTTGAGACTCTTGTAATACCGCAAATAGACCTTCAACCACTCAATTTGAAATTCATCACTGGGATATAGGCTATAATCTACGGTGTCAACACCTAGGAAACAAAAGGGACGTAAATAGCGAAGAAAACCACATTGCCTTTCCATCATAAACATCAAAAACAATAAGAACAATAGGGAATTCTTTTCGCAAAAAAACAACTATTAAAGAAAGGACAATATGAATAACGGTGCAGGTGCTAGGTGTTTTTTCCCGGAAATCCCCCTCACGCCATGAAAATCCCCGGAAAATCCACCCCCAGAAAATTCCCAACACATACATAATTGAAAGACAAACAATGGCAAATACAAATAATGAATAAACAAGGAATTTCGGAATATTCTGCGTATATTCCAAATTGTAGGCAGAATGTATGGTGTAGACATATATTATTCATTTTTACATTTTTATGTATTTTAATTCTTTTTGTGTGTGTTGGGGGTTAAGTTATCATACCAGGGTAAGATAATGGTTAAAGATAGTACTGTGAAAATATAAAATTGGTGGCAGCTGTAAAAGAGGTGCCTTATGATAGAGGTGCACAGAGAATAAGAGATAACAGACTGAGACTAAGAAGCAAGTAACTATTTCCAGAAGACTTGGTCTGGAATCAACAAGAGGCGTCACTAGCCAAAAGTTTTTTTTGGAGGGGGGGGTGGATCTTACCGACAGGCTGGAAACCTTTACCGTTTGATTTGGTGATATTGCAATTAAAATTACTTCGTTTTTTGTTCTTTACCCACCGAGACTGATCTCCTTTTATTGATTTTACGTCATACATTTCCATCAGCCCATTTACCCTAACACGGTATACATTTCCATCATACATTTCGTTAACACGTCATACATTATGACGTTAACACGTCATACATTTCCATCAGCCCATTTACCCTAACACGGTATACATTTCCATCATACATTTCGTTAACACGTCATACATTATGACGTTAACACATCATACATTTCCATCAGCCCATTTACCCTAACACGGTATACATTTCCATCATACATTTCGTTAACACGTCATACATTATGACGTTAACACGTCATACATTTCCATCAGCCCATTTACCCTAACACGGTATACATTTCCATCATACATTTCGTTAACACGTCATACATTATGACGTTAACACGTCATACATTTCCATCAGCCCATTTACCCTAACACGGTATACATTTCCATCATACATTTCGTTAACACGTCATACATTATGACGTTAACACGTCATACATTTCCATCAGCCCATTTACCCTAATTAAAAAACTTAGGAAAGTAAAAAAAGCGACGCTATTCTGTTAGCTCAAATTTGGTCCCGGCTGGCTGAAAACATTGGGGAAGAGGTGTCCCTCCTCCAACGCATATGACGCCCATGTCGGCAACTAGACTACGTGACACCAGTGCACGCCTTGCGATCAGCTAGGCGTACATTAGAAGTTTTTCCTGTCTGAAGTACCTTTAAGGGGCATTTCTTTAATATTTTAATTTAAAACTCCAAGTCCGAACTAAGCAAATTTAAAATTGACATTGCTCGTTATTCCAAATAAGCAAGGAACTTACCGCTTGTATTATCACGACGCAGCACAAAATTTAAAATTGACAGAGCTTGTTATTTTGAAATAAGCAAGGGACTTACCGCTTGTATTATCACGACGCAGCGCAAAATTTAAAACTGACAGAGCTTGTTATTTTGAAATAAGCAAGGAACTTACCACTTGTACTATCACGATGGAGCAAAAAATTTTATGTTAGATGGTGCCTGAACAACCAGAAATGAAATAAATTATCCTAATTGTGGCCACTTTCATGTACCTACCGATAAGCATACAACAGTAACAAGAGAAAAGAATGAAATTCATTTCTGTAAAACAAACATAATAGCCATTTACCGTTAACCGTCACATCATTAGGTTACACTAATTATAAAAAACTATACAAAATATTTTTTTTTTTTTTTAATCTCTCTTTTCTTGTTTTTGATTGACAATAAAATTCAGGAAAAATTCAGGTTGAATCCAAATAAACTTAGTCCTTAACTGAGATTCAATAGGTTAATCTGGATAATATAAGGAGGATATTTATAATTGATTTATTTATAGTTATAGTAATAATTAAGAACACATTATAGGTAATTAAGTTATACTGCTCTAGGTTGAATAATATAAGAAGAATTAAGCAGAAATCGTAATTAATTAAGGTACAATTAAATTATAATTCATTTCAACTACTACTACTACTACTACTACTATTACTACTACTAACTACGACTACTACCACCACTACTACTACTACTACTACTACTACTACTACTACTACTACTACTACTACTACTACTACTACTACTACTACTACTACTACTACTACTACTACTACTACTACCACCACTACTACAACTACTACTACTACTACTACTACTATTACTACTACTAACTACTACTACTACTACTACTACTACTACTACTACTACTACTACTACTACTACTACTACTACTACTACTACCACCACTACTACTACTACTACTACTACTACTACTACTACTACTACTACTACTACTACTACTACTACTACTACTACTACTACTACCAGTACTACTACTACTTCTACTACTACTATAAACAACTCACTCAAGCACCAAGACACCTTAGGCCAACACAGATACGCACACTCCTCCTCCTTATCCCAAAATATTCAAAGCCTCCGTCTTTACACCCTTCCAATGCATTTCCGTTTCTCTTATATCTATCCTAAAGACATCCTCTCACCGCGTTCGGAGGCAACCTGCTTTTCATTTGGCCCTACAAGGTTGTCCAATAAGAACAATCTTGTGCGATCTGTTATCCTCCATCCGCAAAACGCGTCCTAGCCATTATAGCCCTAGAAAAGGGACTGACCTACATTTTTCGTACAGCTTACTGTTTGAGATACGGTTAGTTAGTCGGGTACCCGAATAATCCATAGGTAATTCTCTGGAAAACGTTTCACAAATCCCCCTCTGTTTTTCGGAGTGCCCATGCTTCAGACCCATATTTGACCATTGTCATCACTGTAACTTCCAATATTCCAATCTTGGTGTGCAGACTCATCTTCCTATTCTTCCAAACTTTTTTCAACTGTGAGAAAAAATACCCTGGGCCTATGCTAATCAACTTTTAACATCTTCACTGTACCTACCATTTGCTAATAATACTATCAAGGTACGTGTACCTGTCCACTTGAACGATCATTACCCAAAATCACCTCTTTATTTTCACTTATTGCTAGTCTTTGGGATTTAGTCTTCTTAACATTGATTTTCTTGAACTTGCAAAACCTTTTAAAAAGCATATATTTTGCTAACATTTCCATCTAGGACGGTTAAATATCATAAGAATTTATGTATAGGAGAGTCTTACTTCCTCAATTGATTCCGTGTTCTCCCATTGCATTGGCTGTGCTCCTTAGGACAAAATCCATCAAAATGGTCCATATAAATGGGGATAGAACACAACCCTGCTGAACTCCTGGTTTAATACGAAACCAGTTACTAACCTCGTTTCCTACCTTAAACACAACAATGTTATTCTCATACATAGCACAAATGGCTTAATATAGAATCAAACAGTTAGTGGTAACGAGCAGTAAGCAAGGAGCAATGCGGCTCAATAGTAACCGAAACTCTAAAAACGAAATTTTATATCGATAGATATACTAAAAGAATTAACTTATTATGTTGATTGCAAAATATAAGCTTCATTAAGTTTGTCTTACCCATCAAAAGCTACGAGCCTGAGAAAAATTGTCTGATTTTCGAAATGAGGGGCGGAAACACCCCGTAAAAGTCAAGGAATATTAATGATAATCACAAAATCAGATTCAGCATATAAAAGAACTCTTATTGTGAAAGTTTCAAGCCCCCCATCTGCAAAAAACGCAATTGTGTAATTTTTGCCAGAAGAAGGATCACTGATGCGTGTTTATTTTTATTTAATTTTTTCACCAGGAGTGATGGCATCGAAAAAATAGTCATAGAATATCAGGAAAGGGGTCATTCGAACGAAAATTAAAAGTTCTAGTGCCATTCTTAAGTGACCAAAAGGATTAGAGGAAAACTAGCCCCCCTCCCACCCCCTTTTTTCCTCAAGGTGTTCTCATCTTAATTTTGAGATGGCTATTTTGTTCAGCAAAGTTAAAAAGCCTAGTAACTATTCCTTTGAGGATAACATGACCCCTACAACCACTGGGGAAACGTCTATAAATCATGACATCTCTCCTTTTGTTTACGTATACTATTTGTAATAAGTAACATTTTTCGTGGAGGGGGAATTTTCTGTGGGAAATTTTCCACGGGGATAATTTTCCACGGAGATGGAACTTTCGGTGGCGAGCCTTCCAGATCAAATTTACGTGGGGGGGGGATTTGACAGAATTCCTATACGAAATTCTTTTATTTGTCTTACTTTCTCTTTGCCAACTCAATTTTGCATTTGGATATGTTCCAGGGGAATTATCCGTGGCTCATTTTCAGCGTGATTTAATTTCTGGGAAAAATTTTCGCGGAAAAAGGGATTTCTGGAGTAATCAGGAAAACGATTAGAAATTAAAGTCGTTTTCAAATGAAGGCATGCTAAGGGAATATTTTCGGGCTGAATCGTCCGCAAAAAATTGTACGGAAGGGGATTTTCAATGAGGAAGGAATAGTCCGGAGGGAATTTTTCCGGGGGAGGGGGCCGTATATTAAAAAAACACCTGAATAAAAAATAAAAAAATACCTATATAAAATACCTATAATCAAATAGAATAAATTAAATAACAAAATTGAAATTAATTAAATACCTGCAAATTCATTAAAATGGTTAGCAATATCAAAGGCCATGTAGTTTGGTCCGGCATATTCAAAATCGATAAAAGACACAGCACATCCTTGGGCATCATATAAAATGTTGGCAAGTAGCAGATCATTATGGCAGAAAACGATTGGACTCCCCAGTTTTGACAAAATTCCCTCCATTAATGAGATTTCTCTTTCCAATTCGTTCTTGGGTAGTACCTTTTTCAAAAACCTACAAAATTGAGCAATAATACAGATTAAATAAAGCATTTTGTTCCTCGTATCATCACCTCTTATACCATCTCACAAAATCGCAACATTTTTCCCGAGACCCAGTTTTGACAAAATTAACGGGATTTCTCTTTCCAGTTCGTTCTAGGGTAGTATATTTTTCAAAACCTATAAAATTGAGCAATAATACAGGTTAAATAAAGCATTTTGTTTGGGGAGGGGGCTGTATCAGTCCTCCTTTTCTGCGTGTTAATGCTTGCTTAGTTTAAGCTTTAGTGACTTTTTACTTATATACACGGTACGCTTTTTTTTCAGTCTTTTATCTGTAAACTTAAAACTAAATCCATAAGAAAAACAAACAAACGTTAGACGAAAATAAAACACGAAAGTTAAGAGTTATAAAAAATATACGAAAGTTAATATACTCTTGACAAAGCCTTTGTACTACGTATACACGAGCGAGGAGATAGTAATTTCAAGATGCATATATGCTGTAAGCCAATAAAATTTAGGAGGGGCCTTCTCCAATACATGGTATTATTAACTTTCTTTGAAATTCAAACCCCTCTTGACTTGCATCTATACAAAATATTTCATTTTTATTTCATATATGTACGCGTCCATCTGACTCCACAAGATACGTGTTTATATTTGGATCTAGATATACTCTTAGTCCGACTAGTATACTCAAAATCAGACATCAACGCTCCTTACAATTATCATCTCCCTTTATATTCTCTGTATTTTTGGAACATCTCGTCAGTTTTTTTTTAGTTTATTTTTTTGTGTATTTCCCATTCTTTTTAGAAATACCTGCATATATACACATGGCTTTTCAGTGGTCTCAAGCTTTTTTGGGCGATAACCAAAAAATTCCAAGGGAAGTTTCCGACATAAATTTAGGAGTTTTAGAAGAAAGGATTTATACTTAAAGGTCGAGTTTCTAATCCCAAGCATCCAAACTTTTTAAGTTATTTTAGCGTTGTTTATCACACAAAACTTCCAGGAGGGAGGGCCTACATAGATAGGCCAGGGAGCGTTATACACCTCTCCCCTCAAATCCCATTACGTTTTGGAAAGTGCAATAATAAATTCTTCTAATATCTTTTTGGGATTTTGGTTTGCGTATAACTGAACCCCCTGTAGCTGAATCCTCGTGCAACTTGACCCTCGCGTAATTGAACCCTTGTGAGACTAAACCCTCGTGCAATTCAATCCCACTTAACTGAACCCTCGTGCAACTAATACTCCACAAAAAGGAACTCCTATGTAACTGGGCCCTCATAAAACTGAACACCCGTTTAACTGAGACTTCATAAAATTCAGCCCCATTGAATTGAACCCTCATGCAACTCAGCCACCGTTTTACTGAACCTTCGTTTAACTGAATCCCGAAAAACCAAATCCTCGTAAAACTCAACCCCCGCTTAAATAAAAACTGATTCAGCTCAACCTTCATCTAACTGAACCCTTTTTCAACTGAAACCCAATGCAACTCAATCCTCACTCAGCTCAATATCTATACAAATCAAAGCCATTCAGCTCAAACCTCATTGAATTCAACTGCTGTGTGCTTAAACCCTCGTGCAACTCAACGCCTATTTATTTTGACCCTCATTCAACTCATCTTTCGTGCAATTCAAACCTAGGTTCAATCTTTATACAACTCAAGCTACTTACAACCCAAACATTAAATTTAGGTTAGAAAGTAGATGAAGTAAAGTCAGAAACGTTATTTTTATTTAAAGTTTCAAGACCATATCAAGGATTTCGGACTTGATTTATATCTTTAAATGGTTATTTAAAGAAACGCGAACCATGGTATGAAGTCACAGAATTTGATTTCTTGTTTCGAAATGGCGATTTAACATTGAACCATACTAGACTCCATCTAGCATAGATGACCCAATTGAACGGTGTCACAGACTCCCTCATAGTTAAAACGTCATCTAGTCTTTTGTCAAGTTATGATGCGCTGTATCCAATTCCACATCAGCCAATGAACGTTTAAGGAAACGCAAGTTAACAAATTAACCAATTATATACTTATATATCTTGTTGTTAATGTTAGGATCAATGAAATAAAAACACTACTCGAGCTTCCAATTGTTTCCAGCAATGCACAGATTACTCACTGACTTTTCGAGGGCTTAGGAGGACCTCGTTCTTTAGCTCCTCACATTTTGTTGCTTTCTTATACTATGCTTAGCAGAAACTGTTTCAGAAATTATTCAACTATTTGTTGGGAGCAAAGTTGCAGAAATTCGTCCACTCTTTTATACTATATTAAATAAAAAAACAAGTTTTTTGAAATGAAATTAAGGAGCGACATTAAAACTTAAAACGAACATAAATTACTCCGTATATGAAAGGGGCTTTTCCTCCTCGACGCCACGCTCTTTACGCTAATTTTTTTTTTTAATTAGAGTTGCGAGAAAAAGTCAAACTTTAGCGCAAAGAGCGAGGCGTTCAGGAGGAAAAGCCCCTTTCATATACGGAGTAATTTCTGTTCGTTTTAAGTTTTAATGTCGCTCCTTACTTTCATTTCAAAAAACTTGTTTTTTTTATTTAATTTCTGAAAGTTTTTGAGTCAATGCATGTTTTATTTTGTCTCTCCACGCATGAATAATTAATTGATAAACAATAAATTATTAATTGTTAGCAATAAATAAACGTAAATGACGAATTAACTTACGTAACGATCTTCAATATGAGCATATTTTTATTACGTATATGACGCGATTTGCCCCCAAAGACATAGTTATAAGGTTTATCGACTACGGTGAATAAAATGGCTATCTCAGAATTTTGATCCGGTGACTTTTGGAAAAAATGAGCGTGGGAGGAGGCCTAGGTGCTCTCCAATTTTTTTGGTCACTTAAAAAGGGAACTAGAACTTTTAATTTCCGTTAGAATGAGCCCTCTCGCAAGATTCTAGGACCACTGGGTCGATACGATGACCCCTGGGAAAAAAACAAACAAATAAACACGCATCCGTGATCTGTCTTCTGGCAAAAAATGCGAAATTCCACATTTTTGTAGATAGTAGTTTGAAACTTCTACAATAAGGTTCTCTGATACGCTGAATCTGATGGTGTGATCATCGTTAAGATTGTATGACTTTTAGGGGGTGTTTCTCCCTATTTTCTAAAATGATGCAAATTTCTTCAGGCTCGTAGCTTTTGATGGGTATAACTGATCTGGATGAAACTTATATATTTAAAATCAGCATTAAAAGGCGATTCTTTTGATGTAACTATTGGTATCAAAATTCCATTTTTAGAGTTTCTGTTACTATTGAGCCGGGTCGCTTCTTACTACAGTTCGTTACCACGAACTGTTTGATAAGTGCATAAATTTTAATCAAAGGGGTTTCATTTTATAAGAATTTGTATTTTATTCAGCTTAACAACAAGTTAAATTACTGAAACTAAAACAAAAAATTGAAATTATTGTTCAAATATGACTATGTTGATCACTGCGGTTGTACAGTGGTTTTATGCTTTGGTTGGCATTACACACCCCCGGATTCGATTCCAACTGTCACAAGGTTGGGTGACTGATCTGTTACCTACCCCTGTACAAAGATCCAGGAGCTGAAGTGAGGATTCATCGTCCTATGCAACATCATCCTTACGATTGTAAGAATACCAATAAGGCTTACCATTGGTAAGCGCCCGTCCCTTGTTTATCTCTCATTTTCAGGCAATCTAATGCTGCCATGTCAATTTTAGATTTTGGGTCAACCTGCCTGAGACTCTAGGCAGGTGTGACTAGGTAAAAGATAACAAACTGTGTATTGATCCAATAGGAGAGGCACCCGCTTAGGCAAATAAATAATAGCAAACAAATAAAAAAAAACTATAAATAGTAAAACACATTAATATTATATTAAATATAATAGTAAAAATGTAATAGTAATAATAGAGTAATCTATGCTCACAAACATCTAGATGGGGCACCGACATATGTACAAGCATAAAACATTTAAATCAATTTTCAGTACAAGTTCAACTTTCCAATATATTTGCCACTCTTCCGACGTACTATTCAACATATTTCCCAAACTATCAAATATATCGGAAAATTTTCCGTTATAAGGGAAACTTAGTTCAACTTAATCCATTTAAATCAAAAATCTACGGATCAAAGTCAAAGTTAGCGACACAAACATCTTTTGGTAATTATAAAGGGCTCTGAATTTTATTGACACGTCACCTAACATTGCTATAGACAAAAAAAAATCCTTAACGGACTTGTGTGATCCTAGGGGTAGCAAGTTCAGGGTAGGGAATGCCAAATTGCCATAATCATAGTGGCTGACTGAGGAATGATAGTCATGATAATTGTTGAGTAATTTTCATAACCAAATTATGTGAATAAAATTAAATTTTGCGTGACAAATGCTCAACTCAATCAACATGCTTTGAATGATTTCATCACTAATACTTCTGACTTAAGGCAAATTTTGCGTCATGAATTCTTATGATGATCATCAACGGGTGTATAATTTTCAAAACTAATCAGGTGCCATAGTACAACGGTGATGACTATCTCGTTCTGAGAGAGGATTTGAGTTCGACTCATTTTGGGGCAACGAATTCCGCCAAATGTATTTAGACAATTAATTACTGATAATTTTGAATAAAAATTGTATTTTGTTATTGTTTACCATGTTTTTTGTTGTGTTTACCATAAAGTGTAAAGTTAGGTTTTAGAGTGACTGGTTGTCGATTTAAGAACGTGAACAATTTCAGAAAACCAAAAACAAAAGAAGAATAAAAGATCTAAAACCGAATTAACCAGCAATGACAAAACAAAGAAATGAATCTGGAAACGACAGACGGCTTATGGGCAGTATGAAAAAGACTGCATACAAGCCATAAACCGGTTTACCGTTTCTTTAACAAAAGAAGAAGAAGATATTTTTCATTTTATTTTTTTTTTTCAATTTGAAGGTTTCTGCAGACGAAAAAGTAGCTAGAACATAACAACAGTTTTCCATCGACACGATTCTTCCTGAGGTTTCATTTCTTACTTTTCACTTTGTCTCTAAAACACCAAATGAAAATAGGCATAATAAAAAAATAAGCAAAATTCTCAGCATAAAGACATAAATAAAAAAATCTTTTTGTAATATAAGTGTAAGTGTTTATAATTTATAATATAAATGTAAGTTTTTATAAGTGTTTTATTTTTGTTTTGTCGGCCCATTACAAGCTAAGCTTCTTGGGCTTTGTAATTACTTTACGTTTAGTAATTGTTTTTTTAAGTACTAATAAATTGATTGATTGATTGATTGAAAAACTTCCTTCTGTATCTTTGCATCCTACAATCACAATCAAAACCAAATAATATAAAAAGGGGCTATACCTTTTTTTGTCCTAGCTTATCGCCATATTTAGGAGGATAAGCTGATTAAGTCGTATTTAGCTTGAGTTAAAGGACTTGTAGGAGTGATCCGGTTCAATTCTCATGTATGGAAAGATGATGATAGGCAGCAGGATAAGTCTGGTCCCTTACCCCTGGTGTAGGAAACACAGCCTTAGTTCCATTTGTTCCCATACCTAGGTTTTATTATTAGTAAATACGGTGGGTGCAGTGAAGATGTTAAAATTAGTATAGCCAAGGCCAAGGGTATTTTTCACAGTTGGAAAAAAAATCCAGAAGAATTGGAAGATAAGCCTGCGAACCAAGATTAGAATATTGGAAGCTACAGTGATTACAGTGGTCAAGTATGGCTCTGAAGCATGGGTGCTCTGAAAGACGGGAAAAAATTTGCTAGACGTTCTCCAGAGAAATTGCTTACAGATGGTTTTGGGCACCCGACTGACTGACCGTATTTCAAACCGTAGGCTGTATGAAAAGTATGGCTCAATAAAAATAAATGTTGCTTTTAGGAGCAAGAAAGTCTTTAACTAGCCTACAGAAAATAAAAAACTAATTTATAAGGTTCTTATTAGTCTTTCACCAGCTATATCATTTATAAGTTTATATCATACCTTTTTTCCAGCACTGAGAGAATGAACTACTTCTAGTTATTATATTTGAAATATTAGATAAAGGTTTTGATAACTTATCAGGAAATGCTTTTACTAAATCAATTGAAATATCAAGGGGGGTATATTAAAGTCCTCTTTAGTTTACGTATTTTCGCCTTAACATAAATAGGTTGTACTACAGGGATATCCTGGTCTGGCGCTGGGGGGCAGGGAATATTACATGAGAGAAGAGGGAGGAGTTGTGCAATAGCGGCAAGGTGTTTATTTAGTGAATTAGCTGTAGCTTCAGAGGGAAAATCAAGATTAAAGTCAACATTTTTGACTGTTTCACCTCTCAGTTTTTTGACTGGATTATACTACTGCTTCGGCAGTGCTTTAAAAAGTTCCCTTATTCTAATACGGTAATATTGGGCTGTAGCTTTCTGTATCTGCTTTTTATGGATCGCCTTAGTAGGTTAGCTTTCTCAGTTTTTCCTTAGCAAAACAGTCTTAGTTTTTGTCTGATTAAACTTTTTATTGTGTCATTTATATACGGCTTATCATTAGAGCATGTTTTCTTTTTTGCCCTCTGGAAAATGGAGTAAATAATTATTGGTAAGTTTTTCTTGGAAAAATTTGGCTTTCTTATTCGATTCATCGGCAACGAATACATCTTCTCATTGCTCTTCTGAAAGTCATTTTCCAAAATTAAGCACACCGCTATCAGTAGTTGGTCGATACTTAAATACATCAAATGTATACTTGCAGATACGATTTTGTATCGGATTTAGCGACAGTGTAAAATTTTAACTGCCACCACGTGGGGGGGGGAGGAGGGAATGAATTGGGTTAGGTATAGAATTCATGCATGTTTGTACAAATAATGTCAAGGGAAGTATCACCTTTTGTTGTTAGAATATTAACAATTTGTTTTAAATTAGCTTCCCGACAATGACCGGTAAGTAGGATCCCAGCATTCGGATGTTCAGATCGGAGGTAATCAAGCGATACATGAAGTTTTTCCGAGAAATACCTCTATGACCTCTAGCAGACCTCTAGATCTCCGAGCAGACATCTAGAGATTTTCAGCTTCCCGACAATGAACGGTAAGTAGGATCCCAGCATTCAGATGTACAGATCGGAGGTAATCAAGCGATACATGAAGTTTTTCCGAGAAATACCTCTATGACCTCTAGCAGACCTCTAGATCTCCGAGCAGACATCTAGAGATTTTCAGCTTCCCGACAATGACCGGTAAGTAGGATCCCAGCATTCAGATGTACAGATCGGAGGTAATCAAGCGATACATGAAGTTTTTCCGAGAAATACCTCTATGACCTCTAGCAGACCTCTAGATCTCCGAGCAGACATCTAGAGATTTTCAGCTTCCCGACAATGAACGGTTAGTAGGATCCCAGCATTCGGATGTACAGATCGGAGGTAATCAAGCGATACATGAAGTTTTTCCGAGAAATACCTCTATGACCTCTAGCAGACCTCTAGATGTCCGAGAAGACATCTAGAGATTTTCTGCGGATTGCCTTAGATTTTCAGAAACCTCAGCTGAGAAAAGCTATTCACAACAATAAAATTCGTGAATTCTGGAATGCTAATTCCGTCTATACTTGTGTTTAGACGTAAGTCAATGTCCAAACCCCGTCAAGTTTGGTTTCAAGACTAGTTATAAAAGAGAAAATAAACCTTGATTGGTCAGATGGGGTATGACATAGACATTGACCTAGCTAAACTCTTATGTTAACGTCAGGGCCTTGTCCAGGATTTTTTTTTGGGTGGGGCAGGGGTTCCAAAACGATTTAGAAAATGCATCCAAAATTTATTTTGTTCATTTTGATACGCTGTTCTTTACGCTGCTCCGATTTTTGACCAGGTGAATGATAAAAAAACACCAACAATGATATTAGTTAATAGGCGTGGTAGAACTTTCGGCTTAACTTTAATCTATATTATTTCATCATACCCATTTATTCCAGAAAACACGTATTTCCCTTGGCGACACATTGTCACGACAAAAAATCCTTCCCCCCTCCCCCTCTTTTTACAAGGTAACGATTGTGTGGATGAAGTTTAACAAACTCTTTAAAATAAGCCATCTTCAGAGTATCCAGGTTTTGGGACTAAACCTAGGTTATACAAATCAAATCTGATGCTGAGTTATTCACCGTAAGTTCAAGCTCAATAAGTTCTTCAAAATTAAGGCTTTCTGGATTACTTAATAGCAATCTATGAAAATGGTACAATATTCTATTATTCTTATGTTTACTACCATGAGTACCAGAAACACCCGTTTTATCTGGCAAACGATTTGAAAAAGGAGTTTGAGGGTAAGAAGGTATAGGGACAATTTCTTGGGGTCGCTGGGGTTTATCAGATTTAGCAGGGATGGTGGTACTATGGGTCGGCTCAAAATAAATTGCCTAGTAGTAGGATGACCAGAAAGGGGTAAGAGGGACCTTCGACTCCCAACATTAGGAGTAGAATTATCCCTGTATACCATATCATATTGAGGGGTTGACAGAAGGGAAGTAAATCTATTGGGGGCGCGGGTCAATAGTTTGGGGGAAATCTTGGAAAAAAGACGGCGGGGATATTCTGAAAAAGAAGTAGAGAGTTATAGGTTGGAGAGGGCTAAACAGGTGCTTCTTGTGCCAGCGCCAGTTTCCATCGCGATTTCATTTTTGGTAAATTCAATAAAAAGCGATCACTAGATTGATGTCAACCAAAAGACTAAAATGAAAACACCAAAATAGGCTTAGGGAAGTTTGTGTACCGGGACCGACCAGGGAACCAAACCAGGGATAGTCTTGGAAAGTTTAGGCCCAGGAGCACTTGAAGGTGGCATGGGACCAATGGGGACGTACACTGGCCCATGGCCAGGGTAGCCTTCCTGTTTTTTGACAAATTTAAATTCGTAAGTGGGATCGAGGACCTAGAAGCATTGGCCAAATTACAAGCACTTTCAGCACATGATAAATCTGCAAATAAATTAAGAATAAAGAGAGTAAAGAATAAAGAACAGGTACTATTTTTACAACATCCTGAGATAATACCTACAAACATGTAAATACTGACAACGATTCTTTTTCCTACAAAAACCACTCTCGAAAAACCTGCATATAATATTACATTCACTATTGATTAAGGACTTGCACGTAACTTGTTGTTGAATTATTTTCTCGAAAATAATTAGCAGTTCATCTTCAGTCGGTTGAAGGTCACGAGACTTAGTCTGACCAGTTACACTTATGTCAGCTAATTTGACATTTTCCTGAAACTCGTCATCCAGCCTTCTCACACCACGTGCACTTTTTACGTCACTTAATGAGTTACAGATCTGATCGCTCGGGGCTTGTGAAATTATTAAGTTCAGATTTAAGAGGGGACGACCGGGTAATTTCACGGGTGGCACTAGAGAAAGGATTCGTAACTGATTTAACTGCATCATTACGGTGTCAATAGTTGCTGTTTGTTCGTCGGTTAAGTTCTGGAGCTTACGTATATCAGATTGGAGTAATTCGTGGGCATTTCGTAGCGGTAATAGTTCATTCTGAATAGCTAAGAGTTTATTCTCAGGAACGGAACGGAACATCTGTTAGTTAGAGCTGAAATTTCATTAACGTGTTCAGAACAATTCGTGTATGGGGTTTTATCCTTATTGCTTATTCTGGGGATTAGAGGCCCTTGGTGTGCTTTTGGAAAGGGATCTAGGTCAAGGGATCGCTCGTGGCGTAGCTTTGCATGGAAATTTCATATCGCTGGTAATTGAAGGCCAAGTGAGGAAGTCACAATTTATGCACGACCCTACCACTAGTTTCTCTTTCGCTGCAATCGTGATCCTTGCACACCTAGGATGCCAGCATTGACTGCATATGGTGTACTGACCCGTCCTATTAGTAGCTGGGTTTCTACAGCATGGACAGTAATATTTAGGCATAATTAACTTGGAAAACTAGGTGCTGTGCACTAGGCTGATAGGGAGGAGGGCTACCTCGAACCCAACCACCACGTCTTCACCCGGGGTAAAAACCACAGAAATTCTCTACCTGCTGTGCGGATGTTTAATATCCAAAATATCCATCATGTCCATATTATAACAGCGCCACAGCGTGTAAATAAGTAGAATTCGAACAGCACCTCTCCCCACGCAAGTCAGATGAAGTTAGTCTTTAGATGTCAGTCATTCAAGTCAGCCAAGTCAGATAAAGATGAAATTGTACTCCCTAGTCTCTATGCATATGTATCACCGGTTCCACATTAAAATCCGGTAAATATTCTGCATAAGCTAAGTTACTGCTCGTCATACACCGAAGCAAAGCATTTGCAAGACGTGCTATGGTTGCTAGGTCATTGGATATCAGTAAACTCACCGAAGGCAGCTTGGGGCACCATGTTCAGCATGTTGCTGACAATGTTCAACATAACTTTTGTTCCCCTGGCGCACACAAAACCTTCCATGTTAGGGGTAACAGAGCTGCAGTACCCCCAAGGAAGATATAACAGGCCAGCTAAAAGAGGCCAGTGGCATGAGAATCAGGTACGTGCAGCAAAAATAAACGCCACTGACGTTTCTCTTTGAGCCATCAACCTTCTCAGAGGAAGTACCAAACACTAATGACGACTTCCTTTAGAAAACATGTCATACAATCTCTTTGCTCCAACAATGAACCCACAGAATATTCTTCTGGTGCATGCGTATTTTTCACATGTCTGACCGATAAGAACCCATTCGAACTGTTTAGCATATATACAACTTTGTGGATTGTGGATTGAGCAGAGTAGGAACTGAAAATGGAGCCAGAGCTTACGTTCCACAAACATAACGTAAGTACAGTGCCTTACTTACTTCTAAGTGCAGTACTGAAAAGACCTAAATTTCACTAAGCCCCTGTTTGCACGGTTGGAAGCTCGAAGGCAGAATGTGCCCTAGTGCACAATGAAAGTCTTCAGCCCAAGCGGCTCTGATATCACTCTTTTGACGCAGCTGTAAACCGGGCTGTGGGTTTTTGAGTCTGCACAGAATCCAGGAAGCCTAGGTACATAAATTCAGCGACTGTATTTAGTAAGATAGTGATAGTATGATGACGATAGTGAGACAAAAGACGAAGCCGACAAAGTTTAAGCAAAGCTGTCTGTTCACTAAATTTCTCCTTCATGGAATATGGGTAGCCTACTTGAATGTTTATACTTTATAACTGCAACTTTATATCTAATTAATTGTGATATATGAAGTCTTGTGCTCGACTAGTCATTGATTAAATATTTGGAAAAAGAAGTGAGGTCGATAATTTCTTTTTTTCGGTATTAGTGAATTTTTCCAGTCTGAAATTTTTCGTTAAAACTGAATTTCCGATATTTCTGATTTTTTAAACATCTATATGATTTTGTATAATTTCGCTTTAAAAATTCAAATAATCATATTTAATTCTCACTGTCTTTGAAATATCAAGAAGAAAATCTTTAAAAGCATACCTAAGAAAAATGAATAAAGGTCACGCTGTATTGCAGTTTTTTTTTAGAGGGTAACATAATTCAGATTGAAACTGTTCCTGTTTTAATTCAAAATTTTCTTACTAACAATGTAGCACCAATAACCTGTGTTAATGTTATTAATAAATAATAACGAATAAATCAAGCCAGCGGTACATTTTATATAAGCATAAAAACCGTTGCATTTTTATAAGCGATGCATTTTATATAAAGCTGTGCATTTTGTATAAAGCTGTGCATTTTGTATAAAGCGGCGCATTTTTAAAAAGCGGTGCGTTTTATATAAAGCGGTGCATTTTATATAAAGCGGTGTATTTTATAAAGCAGTGCATTTTTATAAGCGGTGCATTTTATATAAGCATAAAAACCGTTGCATTTTTATAAGCGGTGCATTTTGTATAAAGCGGTGCATTTTATATAAAGCGGTGCATTTTATAAAGCAGTGCATTTTTAAAAAGCGGTGCATTTTATAAAGCAGTGCATTTTTATAAGCGGTGCATTTTATATCAAGCGGTGCATTTTAATTCGCCATAAATGACAGCATTTCATGGAACTTTTCAAATGTTCACTGACAAAAAAAAGCAACGCCTTTCCTGTTGCTCTTCTTGCAGAAACTTGGATGGCTTCAAACTAAAAAACAGCCGCACTTTTCCCAATAAAGTTGATGTCCCATAAATTTGCTTAGTAATAATGCAATACCAATCACCTGTATTACTATCATTTATAAATCGTTGCAAATAAAACAAGTCAGCCTTGAATTTTACATAGCATTTCATTCGCCATAAATGGATATATTTCATGGAACTTTTCAAAAGTCCACAGCCAAAAAAAGCAATACCTTTCCTGTTGCTCTTCTTGCAAAAACTTGGATGGCTTTAAACTCAAAAACAGCCGCATTTTGTCCCATAAAATTGATGTTCCTTCATTAATTTTCAGTGGCACCGTATGAAATTTCGCAAGTTGTTCTGCTACATGTGGGTAAACCTTTTCACTTCTGCAAGAGGCAGTATCGAGGACTTTGCCTTTTACGTATTCATATGCTAGTCCATTTTTGAAAATTGCGTAGAGCTTTGATCCACAACCAGCCTCATATAACCTCTGAAAATATAAAGTGAGTAAGGAATTGAGTAAAGAAAAAGTGAGTAAAAAATCAAATAAAGAATAAAGTGAATAAAGAATCGAGTAAAGAATAAAATGAGTAAAGAATCGAGTAAAGAATAAAGTGAGTAAAGAATCGAATAAAGAATAAAGTGAGAAAAGTGAGTAAATAATGGACTAAAGAACAAAGTAAGTAAAGTATATGCTCACCACGGCTACGAGCCCCGACATGGAATTCGTTATAGCGAGTCTCCGATATTATAGTATTAATAAAAAATATATTATTGCCTATTTGTGCCGACGACTTACTAAAACACCCGTTTCAGAAATAACGTTCCATACGTTTTAGCACGATATAGCATCCCTGCCATTCGTTTTTTAACGTAGCTTTAAGTGACGAATCTGATCAAAGATAAAGTTAATCTTGCTGTGCTGATTTTTGAACTACCGTTAAGTCATCCAGGCTAAATTTTATCCTTCAAAATAAAAGCTAATTTAATTGATCAACCACCAACCTCCTACAATGTCTAAAAAAAATAAAGAGTTTCTCGGGCTGAGCCTACCAGTTAACCCGTGAGCTTCTTTACAGAGAGGCTAGGCTCTTAGACATGACGAATTCAACATTTTATCCTTTATTTGTGCCGACGACTTACTAAAAACCCGTTTCTGAAATAACGTTCCATACTTTTAGCACGAAATGGCATCCCTACCTTTCGTTTTTTAAAGTAGCTTTAAGTGATGAATCTGATGCAAGATAAGGTTAATCTTGCTGTGCAGATTTTTGAACAACCGTTAAGTTATCCAGGTTAAATTTGATCCTTCAAAATAAAAGCTAATTTAGTTGACCAACCTCAAACACTGTATAAAAAAAGATAGAGTTTCTCGGGCTGAGCCTCCCAGTTAACCCGTGACCTTCTCTACAGAGAGGCTAGGATCTTTGACACGACGAATTCAACATTTTATCTTGTATTTGTGCCGACGACTTGCTAAAAACCCGTTTCTGAAATTACATTCCATACTTTTAGCACGATATAATATCCCTACCATTCGTTTTTTTAAAGTAGCCTTAGGTAATGAATCTGATGAGAGAAACGGCATCCCTGCCGTTTGTTTTTTAAAGTGGCTTTAAGTGATGAATCTAATGCAAGATAAGGTTAATCTTGCTGTACGGATTTTTGAACTACCGTTAAGTTATCAATGGCTAAATTTGATCCTTCAAAATAAAAGCTAATTTAGTTGACCAACCTCAAACAATGTCTAAAAAAAGATAAAGAGTTTCTCGGGCTGAGCCTCCCAGTTAACCCGTGAGAAATTAAAGAATTTTCTGATTGACTGGAGATAGTATGATTAAACTTGGCTTGGACCTAGTAAAGAATGAACCACAAGGAATTGGGCAGCAGAGTTACTCAAATATGACAGAAAGCGACTTTTCAAGCAGTTCAACCATGGGAAAAAGCCTTTGGCTTTTACTTGGCTGGGACCTAGTAAAGAATGAACCACAAGGAATCAGGCAGCAGAGTTACTCAAATATGACAGAAAGCGACTTTTCAACAGATAAGTGAATTGTATCCTCTCTCGTCAAAAGATACGTGTGTTAGGTCATTTTGCATAGAAAGATACAGTTTTCATCAAAAATTGGATTCATCTTAATATTACCTTTTGTTACTTACAAAAGACACTAGATATAGCAATTTCCTTCAAAAATGAGCGCCTTAACATCTCTTTTTGATATTTAGAGCCCCACTAGCGAAGAGGAAATGAATAAAACATCACTGCTCATGAGGAAACAGGAAACACGTGAAAAAGTAATTTTTCTTTATACTCAAGACAGAGGACTATAATTCTTCTAGATGGGGTTTTCGGCTGTGGTGATTCCAATGTTATAGTTTTATTTTGATCAGACACCATTTTCGAGGGTTTTCAGACTGTTTTTTGAAATAATTTCTTAAACCTTATTACCTTTCAATTTACAATTAAAACTAAATGATAATGTAAAAAAAAGGAAATGTATGTTTTATTTAATTTAGTTAAGTTTGTTTCTGTTTTTTCAATTTTTTCCCGGTGATGAAGGCTTCCGGAAATGAGGCCGCAATATTAGGACTATGATTATTATTATTAACAAAAAAAAAGACTTTTTTGTTATTTTTGCTGTCTTTATTGAATACCTGTTTTTCCACATATTTCATTTCGTTTTATTTGTATTTTTTTTAATTCTCACAAAGTTGTTTTCGGAATAAACTATTACCAATACGATTAGCTGAAATTGACAGTTTTTATGTTTTTAAATTTTTGGCTGTGATTATAACTAATGGTGGGATACCCAACTAGATCGAAGCTCAGGTTTCAAAGGGTTAGGGAGCAGACCTCAGCGTATAGTAACCAAAATTTTGAAAATTTTGAAAATTCTAAAGGAAGAAAGGTCAGTGTTTATGGTCTTTTAAAACATGTATCATTTATGAAGCAGTGGGGGTGAAGCAGTAGGGAGCAGACCTCAGCATATAGTAACCAAAAGTTCAAAGCCGTGTATCGAAGAAATTATATAGTGTTAAACCTTTTTTATGGACGTTGAATCAGAAATCATATCTATTATTCAGATTTAAGAGAATATAAGTTGTAATTATTGAAAAATCTTTCGAAGGTTTTGAAAAACAGCCTGAGGCTACTTAAAAATGATGGGGACTTCACTTCCCCACCTTCAATAAAACTGATAATCAATTTTTATCAAGGGAAATAATGACAATTCTTCTTTTTCCCAGTTTCCCAGGGGTAAAATTTTACTCTCGTTTCCTCAGGAAAAAATTTGGTACGACAAAATTTGGTATGACATAAAAACTTTTCAGGGTATAGATAGAGTAATGCATAACTCCTATAAATAAACAGAATAAAAATACGACTTTGTAAAGATCAAAAACCATACCCATAAGCAAGGTTTTTTGTTATGAAGGGGGGGGGGTATTTGACTATGGAAAATAATCTTCTGGGCCATCCTAGAAATAATAAGCACGATTTTTCTTTTGTAATTTCCAGCAATTAAGGTTGAACAACAAATTCAAGTAACTTCTTTTTTGTACAGCCTTGTCTATATGGCTGTCTATATGTCTATACCTACATTGACTACTTGTCTATATGTCTATACGACTCCCTGAAATTTTTTCCACGGTATAGATAGAGCAATGCACAACTCCTATAAATAAGTCAAACTAAAAATACGACTTTGCCAACACCATAGGCATACCCATAAGCAAGATTGTTTAGTAGGAGGGTGGGGGAAATGTTTCACTATGGAAAAGGATCTTCTGGGTCATCCTAGAAATAATAAGCGCGATTTTTCTTTTGCAATTTCTCGCAATTATTGTTGAACAACAATTTCTAGCAGCTTCTTTTTTGTACAACCTTGTCTATATGACTTCCAATGTGGATTTCCTATATAAAAGGGTAAAAGAGCAAGATTACTAACCTGTATATTACGAATTTCCACCTGCCTATCAATCATTAAACTTGTACCTGATCCATAAACGCGAATCAGTATCATATCCTCTTTTGTCGTATCACACTTTTCATATATTCCCAGTAGTTTATTAGTGATGCCATTTTTAAATACCTAGAAACATTGATTACCAAATAAAACAGACTAGTCTAATAAGAATAAATTTGAGAGTCACCTTGAGCCCCAATGAGAAGAGAGAGAGAGAGAGAGAGAGAGAGAGAGAGAGAGAGAGAGAGAGAGAGAGAGAGAGAGAAAGAGAGAGAAAGAGAGAGAAAGAGAGAGAGAGAGAGAGAGAGAGAGAGAGAGAGAGAGTAAGAGAGATAGACAGGGAGGGAGAAAATTCCGTTCAGTTCCCTATCAAGAGCCTCAATCACAGATGAAAAGCTTATAATACAGATGTCAGACTGAGATGTTTTCATGTCAGACTGAGATCAACCGATAATTTTAGTGCTTTTACTTTATGCTCGTCTTGCTTCTATTCCATCCAAGAAAGCTTTATGAATGTTGCAAGGTCAAACTGAACAAACAATCTTTAGGAAATAAATTCAAGAGAATGATAAATGAACTGTGAAACTTATCAGCTTTAAATCTGTTATCTTTCACCAGATATTGTATAAAAAACACGAATTGATCACTTGAATAAACTAATCATTAAATAAATATTGAAACACTGTCTTCCAATATACAGTGCCATGATCACAAACAATTTTGAGACATGACTAATACATGACTCCAGTCTCTAACATTGCAATGATATACCAGGCGGATATCGATATTATAGAGGCTGTCCTTTGTCTGTTACCTGGCTTGGTAAGCATCTAACATAATGAGTATTGGTATCTTATAAGAGTGGAGACAGGCAATAGTGCACAAAAAATCACCAGCACCATGTACAGTTTGGTGTTCTTTGGCTTTTTGTTAAGTTTTGCAACTCTTTTTTCATATAGACAATTGGTCCTTAGTGGCAAAGTGTTTTTGACCTTAGCTTAGTAATACGGGACCCAGAGATCTAATCTGACTGTAGAAACACGCTGCAGATCCTACACAGGGACCTTAGTAGCCAAGAAATGTTAATCCAATTATTTACTTACTAGTCAGATACTTATTTCTAAGCTAGGCTTACCAACTGCACTAAATGTGCCTTATTATTAAAAAAAAAAAAAAAACGCCAAGCGTTAGATGGCGTTGATGTATATTTTTCTTTACACTAGTACCATATTCCCCTACCCATACTCTTAGCTCTGACTCTCTAAAATGCTCTCACCAAGGACAATAATGTAAATCATATATGAAAATGAAAATATCACCTTTACATTAACATTTTCCAGTTTCCAGCTTGGCCTTAGAGAATGTACTATGTGTAGTGAACCAGGTATTAAATCATGTTCTTCTATTTTGAAACTGAGCTCGTTGACATTCATAGCCACCTTATTCTGTAAATTAGAGAGATGATTTACAGAAATAAACATGGTAAAAACCCAGCAGGTGCATTCAGAGGAGGTGAGGCATGGGAGGAGCTAAAATGAAAATTTTCTTCCACAAAGTGTGATTCAGGCAGCCAGCTGATTCTAGAGTATAACTCTGAATATAACTGAATATAGACAAATGATTATTTATTCTGATTTTTTTTTTTAGTTTTGGTCTTCTTTGCCAGTTTTCATATTTTTTTTAATGATATTTTTTACTCCAAAATTAAAAATTTTGCCCTTTTGGGCCTGGCATAGGGATTTTTGAAATAAATATCTCATCCTATTTACTCCTTTCTCTAGTGTCAATATGTTGCCTTCAGCTCAAAGATTCTCTTGTAGGCTGTAACATTCCTGGATCTTTTATACCACAGATGATTTTATCCCTGGTCATCTCTTTTTGATAATGGTATTCCCATAACTTGACTAGCAATTTCAGTTCAGAATGTGCTTCTCAGGTGTCTGTTTAGGTGAGACTTAATTCTATTTGTATTCCCTGCTTTAACATTGAAGGTTTTGAAAATGTCATTGAAGGGTTTCTGAGTAAATAACCACACTTAATCTTCTTAAATTTACCATACAGAAAGCCAAGAAACAAAAGTCTTCCATATTCTTCAAACTTCCCCCATTCTACATCTAGACTCAAGTTGATTTGACTCATTAATATGACTCAGGTACAAGTATAAACCACTATGTAAGCACACAAACAGAGCAAAGCAACACAGAACTGAACACAAACACACACCAAAGCCCCAGTAAAACTAATAGGCAAGCAATTTCAGCAGGATTTTACCCTGCCAGCTCTCTAAATAAAGACTTCAAAACTGAGGTACTGCAGCCTTAGCAAAACAGGCTGAACCTCAAGTGTAAGCCTACTGAAAACTATCAGAAGTTTTAAAACTATATAAAGTTAAAAGTTCAGAATACATATCAATGGAATATTCAAAATACTTAAGAGAACAAAGATTAATAAAGAGGCTGAAGTTGCTGTTGAAGTAGATCATAAATCTGACAGGAAATAAATGGGGTCAGGGGGCATTACCCCTCTCCCTTGCCCCACAGCAAATCATGCCCCTAATCTTTTGACCTCCCCTAATGTGGCCAGATATAGCTTTTAGGCTGCTCAGAAGTTAGCTGACCTTATGGCTTCACTCTGGTTTTTTTAACTTATTTCTTATAGTAAAATCTACCTTGGAAAATGGTTCTAGAATGAGAATGGATTCAGAGTATACATTATGCCCTTGCCCTGGAAGGTGTTTTAGCTAGTATTTTGGCTTTTCGATTTCTGAGGATTAGAAAATTCTATAGAAGACAGTCTTACACCTGTCCTTATTTTGAATACACAATGTCCAATGACTTGAATTAGAGTGGAGACATATTAAGATTATTTTTCCAAATTTAATATGCATTTTCCTAAGCTATTTAACATTCTAAAGCACACATTAGCAAAGGCACTCAAAGAGGGGAGGAACTGGGGCAGCTGCACTTGGCGCTGTTGCTGGGGGCATGCCTACTATGGTCAAATTTTTTACTTTTATTCAGCCTTTGTTGCTTATATTTGAGTTGGAAGAGGGGCTGTGCAACAAATTTTTTCCTGGGCACTACTAACACTGAACATCTCTGCACATCAGGATTTAGCAAAACTTTGAGGCTCAAAGGACTTTTCTTGGTACTTGTGTGTACTGTAGATCTGTTTCTCAAGGTTTCTTTTTTTATTTATTTATTAATATGTCAAACAGTAGAAATAGTACCTGTCACTATAGACACAAAACAAAAAATAAGCTAATTAGCAAAACTTTTAAATATCAGAAGCAGATATATTAGAAGGAAAAAAACTTATATTCAAAACTTTCAACTTATAACTTAGCATTAAAAACTCTCAAATAGAAAAGTGTCTCTGCTAAAGAACATTTAAATATCTGCATAGAATACAAGGTTTGTGTTGGTTCATTGCCCTTTGGAGGGGAAAAGGATGGTATTGTATGCTTACAAACACTTTCTAGACTATAGTTTAGGCTTATGGAACATTCCTGAAAGTTTCAGTGGCCATTCACATGGGGCTTAGTTGTAGTTGTACTTGCAACTATGAATACAACTTGGCAAAAACTTTCCCTTCACTCAGGTATCAGTCCTAGGCACAATAATAGTTCAATTCAGATCAACCCAACAGCAACTAAGCCTAGGTTTTAACCAATCACATCAAAGATTAGTGATAAGAAATTTGACAGGAATGGAGGGTGAGTAAATGATACAGATATGGAATAACATATGAGTTTATTTTTCTTGAACTACTAATTGTGCATGTGGAGAATAGAAGGTTTCTGCAACATAAGACAGAGAAAAATTATAAGAATAATTCAATGAAGCAACATACATGGGAGGTGATAGAAAGGTCACTTGCTCAAAAGTAACATCTGGGCCTTTATTAGCTCTATTTTGAAATACCACTTGGGATGCTTTCTTAGCAAATCCAAGACAAGATAGTCTCAGCAAAAGGCAAAGCTGGTATAACCCTTTTTCAGATGCTTTCTTAGCAAATCCAAGACAAGATAGTCTCAGCAAAATGCAAAGCTGGTATAACCCTTTTTCAGAATTGTAAAAAATTGATGTAATTTGACTTGTTGATACATTCCCGTAAAATTTCTTACCACTAGTCTTCAATGTAATTGGTTAAAACCTAGTCTTAGTTGCTGGTGAGTTGATCCAAATTTAAATGATATCACACATGGGAGTGAGACTCATAGACCCATGTGAACAGGAAGTTTTTGCCAAGTCATAGTTGTAGTCACAACTATGACTACAACTAAGCCCTGTCTGAATGGCCGCTTAATCACATAACATTTTCCTAAATTGCAAAAGGCCTAAAATTTTACCTTTTTTATTAACAGCTAGGGTATATTTGGGGCGGATAATATTACTAGCCTACAAATAAGGTGAACATATCATTCAATACCTTTTTTATGCACTTTCTGAATATAATAATTACTTAACTTTAAACTAAGTTTCAAGTTCATAACAGACCCTCAAAGTTGGTACCTTTTTCTCACATTTTTGTCTTTATAAAAGGGTTAGAAACAACAATTCTTACCCATTATAGGCCTATGCATAATAACTGTAGTTAACATATTTCAACTGGAGCTTCACTATACTTCACCCCCCATAACCCCCTCATGTGCAAATATAAAGCCCGAATTATATATTTCCCATGTGTTTTTTGGTTTTTGATTTTGTCACAGTTGAT
Organism: Artemia franciscana; assembly: GCF_032884065.1. Lineage (NCBI taxonomy): Eukaryota > Metazoa > Arthropoda > Branchiopoda > Anostraca > Artemiidae > Artemia > Artemia franciscana. The sequence continues at coordinate 7,069,688 of NC_088880.1, read as the reverse complement.
TCAGTTTATGGGTAAACTAGTTTAAACAAAACTGAAGCTAATAGCAGTATCTAAAATACAAGAAAAGGGTTATATTTGAGGGTCCATGAAGGGATTAAAATTAGATTTCTCAGTAAAGCAATTTTTATATTTGGAAAAAGCATAAAAAAGGCATCAAGTAGCAGGCTATGTTCACCTTATTTGTAGGTCACTAATATAAACTAGACCTACCCTAAATTTACCATAGGTTGTTTATAAAATAACACTTAGGAGTTATAGTTCCTCTGAAAGAAATATGGGTAAAATTCTAGTTTATGGACATATTTAAAGGTCATCAAAGATCAGGACCCACTAGAGGGAGAAGGAGTGGAGATGGGTACTTCAAAATTGCCTACCTTCCTGAGACATACTTTAGACTCATCCCTGCAAGTTTCATTTTCCTAACCTAACCCCTTTCCAAGAAGAGCTATACATGGGGTATTAGAGAAGAAAGGGGTGTATTGTCAGAAAAGAAAAAGTCCACATTTATGGTAAGACTATCTGAAAGAGGATTAAAATATTTTAAGAATCCCATAGAAAATATTAACACGTTGCTTTCAGATGAGGAGTAATTTTCAAATGTTATTTATTTTTTTTCAAATGTTAATTTGAACAGAAAACAAGAAACTTTTGTAAATAGCCCAGCTGAGTGACAGGCCTAGGCAATATTTTACACCACTAAGGGGAGGGACTGGGACTCAATCACAATACCATGGATTTTACAGATGGGTGGAGCTTGGGATGTAGAATCAAATAGTAAATTTCTTTTTTGATCTAGTTTTTGTCCTTAAGTAACCTAAGCCATATTTGCCATGTGAAACATGGTTGTGCCGTGCTTTACCTATTTAAAAATAATGCCTAAAACAACGCTATCTAAAACACAAATAAGTTCCAAAGACATTACCCGCAACTAATATACATTTCCCCCGACTAATATAGACATTACCGCCAACTAATATAGATATTACCCCCGACTAATATAAGTATTGCTCCCGACTAATATATACATTACTCCGCCATTATAAAATTTTCGAAATTGTAGTTTGAAAGCATGTAGTAGTTGTACGGATTCACTCAAAATCATGTGTTTCAGTGCCTATTCCCTCTGAAATATCTAAAATCGGCATAATCATCGTGTTGTTTTTTAGTTTTCAGTATTAGGGTGGGAAATGAGCAATTTCAGTTTAATTAAGAAATCCTGTCGTGAATTGAACTTTTATTCAATCGTTGTTTTCTGATTCTAATCATTTAAACCACCGAATTCTGAACTTCCGCGTGTTTAACAGTTGGCATGCTTTTTGCCTTCAAAATCTTGCTCATTTTTGCTCAACGACACACAAATCAGTAACATAAAAAACTAGAAAAAAATAACCCCAAAACCAATTAGCACAGAAAGAGAAACCGATCGATAATGTCGATCTCTTATTCTTAACATACGGGAAAGAGAATATCGATCTTAATAACCGACAAAGTTGATTTCCAATCAAAATTTCTGTCCATTCAAAAACAATCTTAATGTTAGAACTCTAAAATCCTCACTCCTTAATTAAAATGAAAATTCGATTGTCCAAAAACATCAGTTTTATCCAACACAGGCAATGCTTTCTATAAAATTAGCGCAAAAGCGGAAGATACTTGAAAAACATTTTATCTTTTTAAGAAGAATATATTTTTGTTGTTGCTGATTTGGGTTTATTTCTTCTGTTAAGGGTGGCACACAAAATGCTCTCGTTCTCTCTACCTTGTTACAAGTTAATGTACTTAAGTTGAACTGTACTGATTCAAATAAAGAAATAGTTTTTCCTTCGTAAGGGGACATAAGATTTCTTTCACCCAAGCATCGACGCATGTCTTTTCTTACAATATCTCATTATAAAGTGTACCTTTTAATATTATTTTTCAAGTTTTTTTTATGATTAATTTTTCTTCCTTATTTCAGCTTATTCCTTTCTTCTGTACTTATATGACTGAAAAAGAAACTACAGAACTCTTCCGTTTTCCATTTGTCACAACCGGAGATGTATGGAGTAAGTACTGTGTAATTAGCTATTTGTGTTGATACATACTGTGTTTGTTCTGCAACGAAACCAGTTGATGTTTAACAAGAAAAATAATTTAATTTAAAAATGAATTGTTGGTATTGTTGGTTGTTTTTTTTTTTTTTTCAGAAAAAGCATAAGAAATAAAATAAACTCTCAGAATCATAAAGATTTTTTAAATAGCCTTTACGAGAACCTGCAAAGCGGCGAGGAGGCACGGCTTACCTTGAAAATTATGGACTAAAATGTAACTATGAGTAACAATGTAATGTAACATTACAAATTTTTTGTAATGAATTTGGACAAAAATTCAAACTTTAGAGTAAGATGGGAGTGACGATAGGAAAGCCCTCATATAGCACATAATTTCTATTCATTTTAAGTTTTAAAATTGATCCTTTCCTTGAATTTAAAAATAAATGCTTAAAAAAAAATTACCGGTTGTTTTTCCAACTATTCCCAGGCCAAATCACGATATTATGTAGGAACCTGCCCCTTAAAAACTCATGCTTTTAAGCCCCTGTGTCAAATTATATGTTTCAATAATTAAAAATTCATTGATAGAATCCCGCTTCTGCCATTTTTCTGCTTAAGAACTAAAATGTTAGATTGCAATTAAAATTTTGAAAGAATTTGAGAATACTAAAAAAATATGCGGTGAACAACAGTTTTGTTGAATGGGTCCTTGATAATAATTTTACCATAGAATTTTAAGTTGACGAATAGGGCTGTTACGTATGGATGGAAATTCTGTGTGACTTCTGGTTGTGTAGATGGCTAATACCATCAAATTTTCTACAATAGGGCTCTTTGATCTCTAAGAAGATTATATACATGTGTTAAGAAACATAATATTTTACAATCTTAAATTGCTGACAACAAAGTTACTAGTAGCATTTGCCAGCAAACCCCCCTCCCGAGGAAATTGTCTTGAAAGGCTTGTGATAACCGTCCTCACCTTTTATACCTCTCTGCATATGAATGAAGCATTTTACGCCACTTTGAGAAATATTGAAGCAATCCCAGGGGTGTAAAGAACTCAAAGACATCTATATGTACCTAGTGAAAAAAAGAGTGTAAAGCTGGGTCCCCCTAGGCTATCTCCTGTTATCCACATAAGGAAAGACAACATTGTAGCCCAAGTGCCTTGGCGTAATACCAAGGGTAGGGCTATGCTACTGTCGAAATATACTTTTTTGCAGGTTATGATTTAATTAATGATTTTTTTTTCTCTTTTTTGAAGTTTTGGATGATATTTTGGAGTTCAGGTTTATGGGATTAAAAAAATCAATTTAAGTGTCAACTTAAATGGAATATAAAAAAAAATTAAATTTGACAGCTGTAGTGTTAAAGATCAGTCATACCATATATGATAAGGTTAAGAGCAATAATTAGAACTTTTTCTTATTATAACTTTTAACATTACTATTGCTTCTACTTCTGCTTTTTTTCTTCTTCTTTTCCTTTTTTATGAAGTCGAGCTTTCTAGTTGTTTTTGTGAGATTGATTTTCTTTCTCTCAGTTTCCTTTTCTTTTGCCGTTGTGATACACAGATCGTTGCTGAATGAGAACTCCGGTTATGTCAGTCACATATCTTGTTTTTATGGCACTTGGTATTAACCAAGTGACATATAGCAATCGCCAATTCTGTCGGTCTGTCTGTTCGTCGGTCTGTCGGTCCCGGTTTTGCTACTTTAGGCACTTCCAGGTAAGCTAGGACGATGAAATTTGGCAAGCGTATCAGGGACCGGACCAAATTAAATCAGAAATAGTCGTTTTCCCAATTTGACCATCTGGGGGAGAGTGGGGGGCCGGTTAATTCGCAATAAATAGAAAAAATGAAGTATTTTTAACTTATGAGCGGGTGATTGGATCTTAATGAAATTTGATGTTTGGAATGATATTGTCTCTTAGAATTCTTATTTTATATCCCGACCAGATCTGATGACATTGGGGGGAGTTTGAGGGGGAAAACATAAAGTCTCGGTTTTGCTACTTTAGGCACTTCCAGGTAAGCTAGGACGATGAAATTTGGCAAGCGTATCAGGGACCGGACCAAATTAAATCAGAAATAGTCGTTTTCCCAATTTGACCATCTGGGGGAGAGTGGGGGGCCGGTTAATTCGCAAAAAATAGAAAAAATGAAGTATTTTTAACTTATGAGCGGGTGATTGGATTTTAATGAAATTTGATGTTTGGAATGATATTGTCTCTTAGAATTCTTATTTTAAATCCCGACCAGATCTGATGACACTGGGGGGAGTTGGAGGGGGGAAACATAAAGTCTCGGTTTTGCTACTTTAGGCACTTTCAGGTAAGCTAGGAGGATGAAATTTGGCAAGCGTATCAGGGACCGGACCAGATTAAATTAGGAATAGTCGTCTTCCCGATTTGACCATCTGGAGGGGGGTGGAGTGGGGGGCCGGTTAATTCGGAAAAAATAGAAAAAATGAAGTATTTTTAACTTATGAGCGGGTGATTGGATCTTAATGAAATTTGATGTTTTGAATGATATTGTGTCTCAGAGCTCTTATTTTAAATCCCGACCGGATCTGATGACATTGGGGGCAGTTGGAGGGGGGGGGGAACCTAAAATCTTGGATAACACTTAGAGTGGAGGGATCGGGATGAAACTTGATGGGAAAAATAAGCGCAAGTCCCAGATACATGATTGACATAATCGGAACTGATTCGCTCTCTTTGGGGTAGTTGGGGGTGAGTAATTCTTAAAAATTAGAAAAAATGAGGTATTTTCAACTTACGAACGGGTGATCGGATCTCAATGAAATTTGATGTTTAGAAGGATATCGTGTCTTAGAGCTCTTATTTTAAATCCCGACCGGATCTGGTGACGGGGGCGGGGAGTTTGGAGGGAAACCAAAAACTTGGAAAACACTTAGAGTGGAGGGATCGGGATGAAACATGGGTGGAAAAATAAACACAAGTCCCAGATAGATGATTGACATAAACGGAACGGATCCGCTCTCTTTGGGGTAGTGGGGGGGGGGGGGTATTTCTGAAAAATTAAAAAAAATGAGGTATTTTTAACTTACGAACGGGTAATCGGATCTCAATGAAATTTGATATTTAGAAGGATATCGTGGCTCAGAGCTCTTATTTTAAACCCGACCGGACCTGGTGACATTGGGGGGGGGGGGTTGGGAGGGGGAAACCTAAAACTTGGAAGACACTTAGAGTGGAGGGATCGGGATGAAACTTGGTGGGAAAAAAAAAACACGAGTCCTAGATACATGATTGACATAACCAGAACGGATCCGCTCTCTTCGGGGTAGTTGGGGGGGGGGGGTTAATTCTGAAAAATTAGAAAAAATTAGGTATTTTTTACTTACGAACGGATGATTGGATCTCCATGAAATTTGATATTTAGAAGGATATCGTGTCTCAAAGCTCTTATTTTAAATCCTGACCGGATCTGGTGACATTGGTGGAAATTTGGGGTGGGGAAACCTAAAATGATGGAAAACGGTTAGATTGGAGGGATTGGGATGAAACTTGGTTGGAAAAATAAGCAGAAGTCTTGCATACGTGATTTACATAATTGGATCGGATCCGCTCAATTAGTGTGGGGGGGGGGGGTAATTCTGAAAAATAAGAAAAAATGACGTATTTTTAACTTACGAAGGAGTGATCGGATCTTCATGAAACTTCATATTTAGAAGGACCTCGTAACTCAGATATCTTATTTTAAATCTCAACCGGATCAAGCGTAATTGGGGGGGGGGGCAGTTGGGGGGACCGGAAATCTTAGAAAATACTTAAAGCAGTGAGATCAGGATGAAACTGGATGGGAAGAATAGAAACCTGTCTAAGATATGTGACTGACATAACTGGACTGGATCTGTTCTCTTTGGTGGAATTGGGGGGGGGGGTAATTTTGAAAATTGAGGTATTTGTAACTTACGAAAGGGTGACCAGATCTTAATGAAATTTGATATTTAGAAGGATCTTGTGCTTTAAAGTTTTAATTTCAAATTTTTTAATTTCAAAATAAATATGTTTATTTATAAATAAACATAAAATCTGACCTTTGTATAATTCTATATTATCTAAAAGTGTATGGAATCTTTTCTTAAAAAACATTTCAGAAAATGTTTCATTAGGATTGAATTAATTGACCACTTTTTGCTCATTGAGGATGAATTTTAAAAATTGTTTGGAAGAACTTCACTGCTATAAACAAAAACTCAAGCAGCGAATCACCTAAGAGGAAGACATTTTCTGAAATGGTTTTTAAGAAAGGATTCCATACACTTTTAGATAATATAGAATTATACAAAGGCCTGATTTTATGTTTATTTATAAGTTTATTATTGTTAGATAATACAGAAATTATGAATAATCTTTAGATTGCGTCTTCTCTATATTTTCTCATATGCCATAATAATTTCTTGATGATCAAATTGTTCGTGGTGACGAACTGTAAGCAAAGAGCGATGCGGCTCAATAGTGACCGAAACTCTACAAAAAGGAATTTCGATACAAATAGGTATGTCAAAGAATTGACTTAGTATGCTGATTTCAAATATATTAGTTTCATTAAGTTCAGTGTTACCCATCAAAGGCTAGGAGCCTGAGAAATCGTGACATATTTTTGAAAAAGGAGGGAAATTTCCCTTAAGGTCAAATAATCTTATTGAAAACCATACCATCAGATTAAGCGTGTCGGAGAAACTTATTGTAGAGGTTTGAAGCTCCTATCTGCAAACATGTATTTTTTTTATTTTTTTGCGAGAAGAAAGATCACGGATGCTTTTTTTAAGGGTGATCGTATAAACCCATAGGTCCTAGAATATTGGGAGACGGCTCATTTAAACAAAATTTAAAAGTTCTAGCGAACTTTCTAAGGGAACAACACTATTCGAGGGCAACTAGGTCTCCTTCCCCGCTCTTTCTCCCAAAATAGAACAGTCAAAATTTTGAGATAGTCATTTTGTTAATCATAGTTGAAGGTAAAATAAATATACTTTTGGATACAACATGAATCCCCCCCCGCTACCCCAGGAGAAACGTCCTTAATTTAAAAAAAAATTCCCGTTGATCACGCATAATTTTGGGAATTTGATATTGGGAAGTATGCACAGAATTTCGGATCGGGCAGGGGGGATAAACATCTGCTCAGGGGAAGGACACGGGGGAATTTTCAATGTAGAAGGAAGTTTCCAGAGGGTGAACTTTTCAAGAGAAATTTTAAAGTGGGGGAATTTGCCAAAGTTCCCATTCGGAATTGCTTTTATGTTTTGCTGTCTCTTTTACGTCTCAATTTTACGCGTGGAGATGCTAATTGGCCTGGGTAAAATTTTGCCGAAGTTGAATTGTCCAAAGGATAATTCCACGGAGAGGGGAATTTCTCCGTGGGGGAGCAGCCAAATTTCAAGACATTATTTGAAAAACCGATAAGAAAATAAAAAAAACAAGCTTTTTCTGGTGAAAACAAAGAGCAAGATTAAAAATTTAAAGAAACAGAAATTATTACGTATATGAGGCGGGTTGCCCCCTTACCAAAAGTACCAAAAAACTTTTGCGTAAAGTGAGATGTTGAGGAGGCGACAACCCCTTTCATATACGTAACAATTTCTGCTCGTTTTAAGTTTGCTGTTCCTCCTTACTTTCAGTTGGAAAAAAAAAATTTTTTTTTTTGTCTATTTCATGAAAGAAAGTTCACAAAAATCAATAGAAATTTTATTCATTTTTCTTAACTGACAAGTTTCTGCAAAAAACCCTACAATGACAGTGAAAAATTAGCCTGATTGCTTGAATTGGTAATGTAAACTTACGAGAGAGAGTGATAATTTATTAGAAAAATTAACGGTTACATAATCTTTCAACAATGATCGGAAAAACCCATTGGGTTTATATGTAAAACCTTATACACATTAAAAATAAGCAAAAACATGAAATTCGATTTTAAACAAAAGCACCTCCATTTGTAGTTATGTAAATTGGTAGTAACGGTTACTAAACTAAAGAAAAATGAGAAAAATGAGACATCAAAAATGAGACAAAAAAAAATGAGACAATCAGCAAAAAAAGCTAAAAATGTGAGAGGAAAGACCTTAAGCAGCTTTAGCTCACCTTTGAAGATGTAAGTGTCTTCAAGAGTGAGCAGATTTTTAACTCGTTTTCAAATATAATTAATTAGTTTTATTTGTTTATTTTCGTGATTGAACGTGGCAACACTGGCAGAAGTGCGGTACTTCTCTAAAAGCTTCCTAATTTTGAAAACCATTAACTAGGGGTTTTCAGGAATTAATAGACTTATAATGTGTCCAGAGGAAAAAAGGGCTCTATCTCCATGTCCTTTGCACTTCGGTATTTTTTAGCATCAATGGGTGGTCTTGAAGTACAAAATGATAGAAATAAGTTATAGGGGGAAACTATAGATAAGAAAGGGGGAACTAATCTGTATACAAGTATTTTTTATCCGGACTTACGCATACTGCACATAAGTTCGGGTGTTCGTTACAGACTCCCAGGTTTATATATGTCTGTGTGGTGGTGTTCAGATTTGAAATAATACAAAATTAGATATTATTTGAAATCTACCAAATTTCTTAGACCTTCTAATTTTGTTAGAACAGTTTATGGGTCCGATTTAGGAAGGGTTGATTCGGAAAAACTACAAAAAATGACGTATTTTTAACTTTCGAAGGAGTGATCGGATCTTCATGAAACCTCATATTTAGAAGGACCTCGTAACTCAGATATCTTATTTTAAATCTCAACCGGATCCAGCGTCATTGGAGGGGGGAGCAGTTGGGTGGGGGACCGGATATCTTAGAAAATACTTAAAGCAGAGAGATCAGGATGAAACTGCATGGAAGAATAAAAACAAGATATGTGACTGACATAACCGGAGTTCTCATTCAGCAATGATCTGTGTATCAAAACGGCAAAAGAAAAGAAAACTGAGAGAAAGAAAAGAAATATGCAAGGAGAGCATAACAAAGAAATTCAGCCTAAGAAAAAGGACGCTAGAGTCCAAATAAAATTTGAGGACGATTCGTGTGGCGTGACTGAAAATGTGGAGAACGTTAGAAAAGAAAACAGAATTACAAAAAAGAGACAACATTTGCATATTCAGTCTGTGATGGCGGAAAGTAAAATTTTTGGATAATAGAAACCAGTTAGAGGACAGAACAACTCAGAAAGTTATCAATAAGCTATCAATAAGCTTCAATGACTGAATAGTAACCCACGTCCAATTGTCAATTAACCAATTGTCAAGGTTAATTTTCATTGCTTAGTTTTAGTATGTTATTTTTCTACTCTCTTACGGTTTCCATTCATCAACGAAAAACGACAATTTGGCCTCATTCTGTAGATGACAATCAATTTATCCATCTGCGTAAATGCATTTTTAAACTGAGTATACATTGTTTTTTCGGTTGAAAATGCGTTAAAAATTGGTTGAAGTTCCTGAAACAGGACAATTTCCCAATATTCAAGCAGGTTAACAATCTTTCAAAAAAAAAATTTTAAATGATATCGAAATTCTGGCTTGGCAAATGGATAAATATGAGACAAATGAATCCAGTGATATTTGTATTTCGTCCTTTTTGATAGAGTTATAGCAGTAGTATCCTTTTAGACTCACTTGTCTCAGGGAGAAAGTACACCTTTATAATACAAGACTAACTATAAGACACGCAAGGCTACAGATATAAAAACGCTTGTAGCAAGCTCATGATTATCAATATTAAAGTCCATGAGCAACATAAATGAATGAATGAATGAATTAATGAATGAACTTTATTACCCGTAAAGTATAAAAAACACAAAGTACGGAGTATTATAAATAAATATAAATAAATATAAATATAAATGGACTTGAGAAAATTGGTAATTTCAGAAACTATTTATCCAGATCATCCACGAAAACTGGTAAAAAAAAATCAACAGATGACACCCTATATTGTACAATTACAGATTAATCTTTTGGTTTCTGAATAAGCTGAAGAACGAAAGGTTGAAACAATATTTCGTGTATAGGTCATTACTAGGTCGTTGTCATTACTAGGTTGTATAGGTCGTGTGCTAGGTCATTATTTGCCACTATTACAATATTAATTTGGATATATGCTCCATTAACTGAATATTGTCCGAGTTGTTGATTCGCATGATAAAATTTGTGTTCTGGAATTTGCAAGGGAGCACAGTTACAGTCATTTCCACAAGTATAAGGAGCAACAACATTCTGAAAAATAGAAAATTGACATATTTCGTTTAAAAAACTAAAAGAAGAGTTTAACCCTTGGCAGTTAAGCTTTTTTTTGAGGCCTCCCATATTACCATCACCATACTGATATTGTATTCTATATTCAAACAAATACTTAGAACTATTACAATTATGTTGCCCTGCTAAATACCATAATTAACTCTGATGTTACTGCTCCGTAAACACACATCCAACATTCACCTTTGATGGTTCCAGATTTTTAAGACAGCTAAAGCTTCGGGAATTACCATCATTATTACCCATACTCATTAAAAATAAATGCTATTCGATGCGCAGTTTTGTCCTCACAGCCCAACAAAAACTATAACAAATGAAGAGACAATCACACAAAAACAACTAGAAAGCTCGACTTCATAAAAAAAGAAAAGAAGAAGAAAAAAGCAGAAGTAGAAGCAATAGCTATGTTAAAAGTTATAATAAGAAAAATTTCTAATTATTGCTCTTAACCTTATCATATATGGCATGATTGATCTTTAACACTACAGCTGTCAAATTTAATTTTTTGATATTCCATTTAAGTTGACACTTAGAATTGATTTTTTTAATCCCACAAACCTGAACTCCAAAATATCATCCAAAACTTCAAAAAAGAGAAAAAATCATTAATTAAATCATAACCTGCAAAAAAGTATATTCGACAGTAGCATAGCCCTACCCTTGGCATTACGCCAAGGCACTTTGGCTACAATGTTGTCTTTCCTTATGTGGATAACAGGAGATAGCCTAGGGGGACCCAGCTTTACACTCTTTTTTTTCTCTAGGTAAATACAGATGTCTTTGAGTTCTTTACACCCCTGGGATTCCTACAATATTTCTCAAAGTGGCATAAAATGCTTCATTCACATGCAGAGAGGTATAAAAGGTGAGGACGGTTATCACAAGTCTTTCAAGACAATTTCCTCGGGAGGGGGGTTTGCTGGCAAATGCTACTAGTAACTTTGTTGTCAGCAATTTAAGATTGTAAAATATTATGTTTTTTAACACATGTATATAATCTTCTTAAAGATCAAAGAGCCCTATTGTAGAAAATTTGATGGTATTAGCCATCTACACAACCAGAAGTCACACAGAATTTCCATCCATACGTAACAGCCCTATTCGTCAACTTAAAATTCTATGGTAAAATTATTATCAAGGACCCATTCAACAAAACTGTTGTTCACCGCATATTTTTTTAGTATTCTCAAATTCTTTCAAAATTTTAATTGCAATCTAACATTTTAGTTCTTAAGCAGAAAAATGGCAGAAGCGGGATGCTATTAATGAATTTTTAATTATTGAAACATATAGTTTGACACAGGGGCTTAATAGCATGAGTTTTAAGGGGCAGGTTCCTACATAATATCGTGATTTGGCCTGGGCATAGTTGGAAAAACAACCGGTAATTTTTTTTTAAAGCATTTATTTTTAAATTCAAGGAAAGGATCAATTTTAAAACTTAAAATGAATAGAAATTATGTGCTATATGAAGGCTTTCCTATCGTCACTCCCATTTTACTCTAAAGTTTGAATTTTTGTCCAAATTCATTACAAAAATTTGCAGCAAGACAACGGCCGTTGAATTGAACAAAGAAGATTTTTAAAGCACTAAAAAACTTAAGCAAATAGATGAGGAGGGGTCAGTATCCATTGATATACGGAATAATTTCTGTTTAATTTAAGTTCAAAAATTGTTCCTTACTTTCAGTTGAAAATACTTTTTTCTTAATTTGATTATACTTCGCGAAACGGAATACTTTTCTGAACACGAAACTTTTCCTAGCGTACAAAAATAAATATCAACGCTGAGTCTAGATTTTGACGGTTATTGACGTATATTGCAAAAACTTTTGGAGAGGTAATAAGAAAACTGTGTCAAGTAAAATAAATGCACACAATATCTACTGCGTACATATTATATAAGTATATATAATGTGCTTTGTTTAATTATTCTTTAGTTAATTTTTTGTCCTAGTCAAGCACTTTTGTGCTTTCCTGGCAGATTATCTATATGTAATTATGTGTTTTTGTTTAAATACATATGATTGAATTGAATTGACAAAAAATGAAACAAAGAAAAACAATTTTTAAAAAATTAGAGAGAAGAAGAGCCTACGTATCAAAAATAAGATAGACAGTCCAAAAGTTGAGTGTTATTAAGTAATGTCCTAAATTTTGGTTCTCTTTTTTTGGTTTCCTCATAGTTACATTTTAGTCCATAATTTTCTACGTAAGCCGTGCCTCCTCGCCGCTTTGCGGGTTCTCGTAAAGGCTATTTAAAAAATCTTTATGATTCTGAGAGTTTATTTTATTTCTTATGCTTTTTCTGAAAAAAAAAAAAAAACAACCAACAATACCAACAATTCATTTTTAAATTAAATTATTTTTCTCGTTAAACATCAACTGGTTTCGTTGCAGAACAAACACAGTATGTATCAACACAAATAGCTAATTACACAGTACTTACTCCATACATCTCCGGTTGTGACAAATGGAAAACGGAAGAGTTCTGTAGTTTCTTTTTCAGTGATATAAGTACAGAAGAAAGGAATAAGCTGAAATAAGGAAGAAAAATTAATCATAAAAAGAAACTTGAAAAATACTATTAAAAGGTATACTTTATAATGAGAGATTGTAAGAAAAGACATGCGTCGATGCTTGGGTGAAAGAAATCTTATGTCCCCTTACGAAAGAAAAACTATTTCTTTATTTGGATCAATACAGTTCAACTTAAGTGCATTAACTTGTAACAAGGCAGAGAGAATGAGAGCATTTTGTGTGTCACCCTTAACAGAAGAAATAAACCCAAATCAGCAACAATATAAATATACTCTCCTTAAAAAGATAAAATGTTTTTCAAGTATCTTCCGCTTTTGCGCTAATTTTATAGAAAGCATTGCCTGTGTTGGATAAAAACTGATGTTTTTGGACAATCGAATTTTCATTTTAATTAATGAGTGAGGATTTTAGAGTTCTAACATTAAGATTATTTTTGAATGGACGGAAATTTTGATTGGAAATCAACTTTGTCGGTTATTAAGATCTATATTCTCTTTCCCGTATGTTAAGAATAAGAGATCGACATTATCGATCGGTTTCTCTTGTTGTGCTGATCGGTTTTGGGGTTATTTTTTTCTAGTTTTTTATGTTCCTGATTTGTGTGTCGTTGAGCAAAAATGAGCAAGATTTTGAAGGCAAAAAGCATGCCAACTGTTAAACACGCGGAAGTTCAGAATTTGGTGGTTTAAATGATTAGAATCAGAAAACAACGATTGAATAAAAGTTCAATTCACGACAGGATTTCTTAATTAAACTGAAATTGCTCATTTCCTACCCTAATACTTAAAACTAAAGAACAAAATGAGGATTATGCCGATTTTAGATATTTCAGAGGGAATAGGCACTGAAACACATGATTTTGAGTGAATCCGTACAACTACTACATGCTTTCAAACTACAATTTCGAAAATTTTAAAATGGCGGAGTAATGTATATATTAGTCGGGAGCAATACTTATATTAGTCGGGGGTAATATCTATAGTAGACGGGGGTAACGTTTATATTAGTCGGGGAAAATGCCTATATTAGCAGGCGGTAATGTCTATACTAGTCGGGGGTAATGTCCAGTGCTGCAACAAGTACTCCAAATTTTTACTTAAGTATCAAGTATTGAGTACTCATTGTTTTTTTACTTAAATATCAAGTAATAAGTACTTTCCAAATTCTTACTTAAATATCAAATATCAAGTACTTGCCAAAATTGTACTTAAGTATTACTTCAAGTATTTGTTATATATATATATATATATATATATATATATATATATATATATATATATATATATATATATATATATATGGTATATATATAGTATATATATATCAAATATATATATATATGTATGTATATATATATATATATATATATATATATATATATATATATATAAGTAGATAATAAAGTAGATAGTCTTTTTACATAAATTATCACTGGAAAACCGAATCCGAGAAGACACATCTATTAAACCAAATCGAGCAATTATTTTTCTGTTTTGGTGCCATCTAGGAAGCCGGAGGAGGATTTGCAATATCTGAAATAGGCCGCACGTAGAGTATGAGGATTTTTCTTACGAAACCAATGAGCCATGACTGATAAAAACAAAAGCACAGGGGCGCAATAAGCGTTATAAATCATGCACAAACCGTTGCGGTTGTAACGGCTTTTGTTTGGGGATATTTTCCGTAAGCGACGCGTAGGTTTTTCACGGCTTGATTCACTAGGGATGAAAAGGTAGTGGAAAGTGCTGAACCAAAACACAGATCAAGCCAACTAACTAAAGAAGAACATGGCAGAATTGCAGTCTCAGCAACGAATGGAGCGACCACACAAGGGCTATTAAAACAAATAGACTCGCATTTAGACGCATTAACTGACGGTCCAATCTTAGATAGTTCATTGGTTAATATAGTAAGATTGTAAAGCAATCCACGGTGAGTCCGGGCAACAAGAAGAACGTCATCTGCATATGCAACAGGAGACAAACCAATATTACCGTAAGAAACGGAACTTTTAAGGGGACGCAGGAACGATGCAAGCACACATTTAAATGCAAAGTTCTAATTTGAAATTCCGACCAGATCCTGTGACATTGGGGGGAGTTGGAGGGGAAAACCGGAATTTTTGGAAAACGTGAAAATTGGGGTATTTTTATCTTACGAATAGATGATCGGATCTTAATGAAATTTGATTTTTAAGAGGAATTCATGTCTCAGAGCACTTATTTCAAACCCCGACCAGATCTTTTGACATTGGGGGGATTTGGAGGGGGAAATCTTGGAAAAACACTTGGAGTGGAGTAATCGGGATGAAGCTTGGTGGATAGAATAAACAAATGTCCTTGATACGTTATTGACAGAATCGTACTGGATTCGCTCTCTTTGGGGGAGTTGGGGGGAGGAGTCCAGTCATTTGGCGAGTTTGGTGCTTCTGGACGTGCGAGGACGATGAAAATTGGTAGGCGTGTCAGGGAGCTGGACAATTTGACTTGATAAAGTTGTTTTCCCAAATTCGACCATCTGGGGGCTAAAGGGAGAGGAAGAATTAGAAGAAATTAGGTATTTATAACTTAAGAGTGGGTGATCGGATCTTAATGAATTTTGATATTTAGAAGGACATCGTGACTCAGAATTCTTATTTTAAATCCTGACCGGCATTAAGCCTTTTATTTTCCTTTTTAAATGAATCTATTGATTCATAGAATTTTGTTAGAGCTCATACCATATGATATCTTGGCTCTTAGCTCTTCTCGCCTCGTCACAAGTGCCAAATGAGCTCTTAGCTCTTGTTGTAGATAGGAGATGAAATCTTGTACAATAAGCTTCTCTGACACGCTGAATCTGATGGTGTGATTTTCATTGAGATTGTATGACTCTAGGGGGTGTTTCCCCCTATTTCCTAAAACGAGGCAAATTTTCTCAGGCTCGTAACTTTTGAGGGGTAAGATTAATCTTGATGGAACTTATATATTTGAAATCAGCATTAAAATACAATTCTTTTATGTAACTATTGGTATCAGATTCCATTTTTTAGAGTTTTGGTTACTATAGAGCCGGGTCGCTCCTTACTACAATTTGTTCCCACGAACTGTTTGATGAAAAAATTGTATTGGCTCAATTTTTTTGTTTTCGTTTCTGGGATGAGTCTCTGAGATCAGACAGACATAGCCAAATTTTATAATAGCTGTCTAAATAATGAGAATAATGTTTGGAACTTCAAGTATTTCATATTCATACCTACACACTTGGTTAGGGACTAAATTTTTTTCCTAAATTTTTATGATTTTTTTTATTTCGTAAGGGATAGTGTGAACAGGGTATTAAGGGGAATTTTTCTCTCAGATACAACTTTTGAGCTTTTAGGGGGTTGAAAGGGTGTATCCAAGAGAAATTGCGCCAAGAAAAACTATGACCGGAAGATCAATCCCATTGAAAATTGTAGCTAACATGGAAAAGTTGTATCCATGAAATGTAGTCACCTTACAGATTTATAATAATGAAAAAAAAAAAAAACATTTATGTTGGGGAAAAAGCCGTGTTTCCAGCTCTTAATGTATCTCTAACCAATTGGTTTTGCTTCGTTTTGTTAATAATTTAAGGCAGTTTCCTTATGCTTCTATTATAATGACGGGGAAACATTTCTCTTTCCTCCGGAATGAGTAGTATCTCCTCCATTTTAAGGAGACAGATAGGGGTGTGTAAATGGAGCTACTAGCCCCTCAAGACGCTATTATGCGGGTCTGGGTTTTGCGTATTACTATAGTGCACCTTTAACGGTAAAGTACACTTGTATGCTGCATAATAGGGGTTGTTTTCTAAACGAAGCATGTGCTAATTACTTTAAAAACCCACGAGGGCCAGGGGAAAACCTCCAGGGGTCCACAAGATCAGGATTTCTTTGGATGTCACGTAACAGAGAATGTTTTCTAAGAGATACAGGACCTACGAGGGTTTTGGCCTCTTTACTAAAGGATCTCAAAATTTTGATTGGATATGTTTGGAGAAATGGTGGGTGTAAGAGGGGGGTTAGTTAAAAGGGGCACTAGCCACTTTAATTTCCAATCAAATCAGCCCTTTTAGAAGTTTCTACAATAACAAATGGCTGTCTCAAAATTTTTATCAGATGTATTTTCAGAAAATACGAGGTATGTGGGGGGTATCCACTCACTGATCACTCTGAATCTTAAAGGGTTGCTAAAACTTTTGATTACTGATCCATTGTGCCCTAATCTTACAAAATAATGGTTAACATGAACATTTATTTTAGCCAAAAAAGACTGTCTCACAGCAGAGCAACGTTTCCAGTCAATTTGTGATGCAAAACAACAATTCCAGCCAAAAGAAGGCCGAAAAACTGTTGCGCAAAAATTCTGAGGTAGTCAATAGTTGTAGAAATATCAAAGAACTATACGCATATTGAGCCTCGAGTTTCAGAAGCAGTAATGCCGTAGTGTAGCGCATTCGTTTTAAAAGGTGCAGGTAAAATTAAAAAAATATGGTTAACGCAGATATTTATTTTAGCCAAAAAAGACTATCTCAGAGCAAAGCAGCTTTTTCAGCCGATTTATGGTGCAAAACAACAATTCCAGCCAAAAGAAGGCCGAAAAGCTATTGCGTGAAAATTCTGAGGTAGTCAATAGATGTAGAATTATCAGAACTATACGCATACTGAGCCTCGAGTTTCAGAGGTAGTAATGCCGTACTGTATTGCACTTGTTTTTAAAAGATCCAGGTAATCCTAAAACAATATGGTTAACATAGATATTTATCATAGCCAAAAAAGACTGTCTCATAGCAAAGCAGCTTTTTCATCCGATTTGTGGTGCAAAACAACAATTCCAGCCAAAAGAAAGCCGAAAAGCTGTTGCTTTAAAATATTGTAATAATCAATTGATTTAGAACTATCAGAAAACTAAACGCATATTGAGCTTCTAGTTTCAGAGGCAGTGATGTTGTAAACTAGCGCACCCGTTTCTGAAAGTTGCATGTAATCCTATAAAATAATGGTTAACATGGACTTCTATTTTAGCGAAAAAAGACTTTCTCACAGCAAAGCAGCGTTTTCAGCCGATTTGTGGTACAAAACAACAATTCCAGCCAAAAGAAGGCCGAAAAGCTATTGCATGAAAATTCTGAGAAAGTCAATAGATGTAGAATTATCAGAAAACTATACACATATTGAGCATCAAGTTTCAGAGGCAGTAATGCCATGCGGTGGTGCTTTCGTTTCTAAGAGGAGCAGGTAAAAGAAATGGAAAACGAAAAAAATGGGTAACCTAAAAAGAAATGGAAAACCTAAAAAGAAATGGGTAACATAGACATTTATTTTAGCCAAAATTTCTCTCCCATTCAACCATTTTGTGGTGCAAAAGAACAATTCTAGCAAAAAAGAATCCTAAATTCTTTATTTTTAGTTATGGGAGCTTTACAAAACATGAAATAGAACATAAATAAGACTTTACCTCCAATAATAACTCCCCCCCATCCAGTGGAATTGATTGCTAGTGTGGGCTAGCCACATAGTGTGACGGTAGCGTGAATATGCATAGCTTTGGGTAAAAAAAAATGATATTCTCATTAAAAGCTCTCAGAAATAGCTCTTAATATGACTTGCATTTACTTTTTATACCCCCCCCCATCCCTGTGGAATTGCTTGCTAGGACCCCCACTTTTCATTAATTTCATGTTTCTTTTTGATTTTTTTTTTCATGTTTTTTTTTGTTTGTTGAAATTTAAGTGCTTTTTCTATGTTTTGGTAATGCTTTGTAAATTCGTTTATTATGAATAAAATTTTGTATTGTTTAGATTTCTTGTTTTAGGATAAAACTTCGATATATACGTCATGAAATATCTAACACCGAATGTATGGGATACCTCATTGATTCAATAGCTATTTTATCCTGTCTAGGTCCTGTTAGAACGCTAATAACCCTGTAATAGGCAGGTGTACTTAATGGACTAAAAATGAACAGCATAGGAATGCTTATCACCGGAATATGCGCTTATGAACAGAGCTTATGAACAGCGCTTATCTTGTGCTTATGAACACCATCACGCGGAAAGGGTTGGAAACCACTTAATCGAGCCAGTAAACGGATCAGGGATTTTTGTTACTTGCAATAAGTTAATTCATAGAATATATTTTCTGAAAAGTAATATTAGAAAGACCTTCATGGTTCAGATTTCCGGGGCACCATTCCATTGGATGGAATTATCCCTTCCGAATCCAATGGGGACAGTAATCTATAGGATATAAAGGATCCCTGAGAAGAATACCTTGAAAGAAAAAAACAGCCTGAAAGAAAAGAAATCCAGAAAAAAAAACACTAAAATAAACACCTTGAAAGAAAAGAAAATACCTTGAAAAAAAGGAAATGAAATCTCTTGACGTATTTTGTTACACACCATGTGTGCGCTGCGATTATGTGATATTTCACGTGTGCAAAGCCATTACGTAACACCCACTTGTATGCCGTCATTACGTAACATCCACGTATGCCCTCCGTCATTACGTAACACCAACATGTGCACCGCGCTCAGTTACAAGCGGATATTTCCCCACTATGATCTGAAGTCTAGCAGGTCACATGTGAATGCGTCATCCTTAACAAAAGTAAACATTCCCTTATTACGTAAGAAATAAAGAAATCACGAAGAAAAACGTCTTGAAATGTTTTGTAAAGTCTCGAAAAACGTCTTGATGAAAACTGTCTTAAAAACATCTTGAAATGTCTTGAATAAAAGTGTCTTAAAAAACTTTGCTGCTTGACTTGTGGACTCAAACAAATCCTATTGCGTAAGACCCCTAACCGTATCAATTAACATTCAAAGAAATCCTGGGGTATAGCCACGTAAGATTATGTCACCCTCAACACCCAATTACGTAGCAGAGAGGTATACTATGCACGCACGCTATTGGGTCAGGTGTGCGTAATAACATCTCGAGAGGCTAGTAGCTCTAATAGTTTACCCTTTGAGGATGAAACCGTCCTCCAAAGCCCTCAGGGCAAGGGTTTTAAGTTTTGATCTGATGGCTGTCGTCGAAATAACGGGATAGGTTTCCCTTTTAAACCAGGGTTCCCTATAAAAGCGATGAAATGATTCTGTTTAAAGACCTTATGCCCCCATTACTGATTTGTCAAGGGGCTCTTTAGAAAATCTTCCTATGGCTACCTTTAAAAAACTTCTTATGGCACGTGTACACGCGTGCAGGTGTACTACACCGTTACAGGTGCGCTATAGCATTGCACAGGTGCATGTAATAAGGTCTCTAGGGGCTAGTAGCTCCAGGTTTACCGTCGTATGCTTTTAAAACCATCTTGAAAATACTACTGCCATGTTGCTCAAAAAATTATACTTTTGGTTGCCTTTACCGGAGTTGAAAGGCTGGGAAGAATAATGAGGGTGCCGTTGTAATCTCCTGGCAAAAAAAAGTTAACCACAGGTTTACACTCCCCTCTTGTATGATCCCCTATCCACCTCTCTTAGTAAGTGAAAATTAAAAACATGTTTGAAAAGAAACTGCCACATGAATTTTTTTTAAATAATAAAGAAAAAGGTATGTTGATGTTTCTGGTTTGATCGCCTAAAATGAACACATATACCTTTGTATGGTTTGTAGTACAAGCTTAAAAAAAATTAAAAACGAGCAGAAATTAATTAATAAAATAAGCAAAGTTTTCTCTATAGAGGTAAAGAGTGAACTTAAACTAAAAATAAACAAGAATTATTGCTTTGTAGATTATCCCAAATCAAACAGTTCGTGGTGACGAACTGTATAAAGGAGCGACCCGGCTCAATAGTAAACAAAGCTCTAAAAAACGGAATTTTGGTACTAATAGACACACCAAAAAGAATTAAATTTTTATGCTGATTTTAAATATTTAAGTTCCATTAAATTTAGCCTTACTCATCAAAAGTTACGAGCCTGAGAAAATTGCCATATTTTGGAAAATTGGGGAAAACACCCCTAAAACTTATAGGATCTTAACGAAAATCCCATCATCGCATTCAGCGTATCAGAGGACCCTACTGTAGAAGTTTCAAGCTCCTATCTACAAAAACATGGAACTCGGTCTTTTTTGCCAGAAGAACGATCACAGGTGCATGTTTATTTGTTTGGTTGTTTGTTTTTTTTTTCCAGTGGTGATCGTATCGACTAAGTGGTCCTAGAATGTCACAGTAGGGCTCATTCTAATGGAAATTAAAAGTTCTAGTGCCCTTTTTAAGTGACTAAAAAATTGGAGGGCACCTATGCCCCCTCCCACGCTCATATTTTCCCGAAGTCAACGGATCAAAATTTTGATAGCCATTTTGTTCAGCATAGTCATAAAACATAATAACTATGTTTTTGGGGCTGACTTACTCCCCCACAGTCCCTGGGGGAGGGGCTGCAAGTTACAAACTTTGACCAGCGTTTACAAACAGTAATGGTTATTTGGAAGTGTACAGACCGTTTCAGGGGGATTTTTTATTTGGGGAGGGTTGTTTAGGGGACGGTTAAATAGCGACGAAGACCACACTGCCTTTCCATCACAAACACCAAAAACAAGAAGAACAATAGGGAATTTCTCAAGACAATGGGAAACAAATTAGAATGAATATTTCAGCCCCATGTCCAAGGGCCGTCCTCAGCAGTACAAAAATATATAAGAAAAAACAACTTACAAGAGGATAAAATCAATAAAACTAAAATGAACAGTTTTTCAAAACAGTCCCAGCATCCTTACCTTAGCGAAGTTCAACCAGGACCGATAAATAAATTGTGGTGAAACGAGGCAATTCATTGAAATGATTAAATAAAAAAACAAGTTTTTTTTAGCTGAAAGTAAGGAGCGACATTAAAACTTAAAACGAACAGAAATTACTTCGTATATGAAAGGGGCTGCTTCCTCATCAACGCCCAGCTCTTTACGCTAAAGTTTGACTCTTTCTCCCAACTCTGTAAAACTATAGTGTAAAGAGCGGGGCGTTGATGAGGAAGCAGCCCCTTTCATATACGAAGTAATTCCTGTTCGTTATAAGTTTTAATGTCGCTCCTTACTTTCAGCTAAAAAAACTTGTTTTTTTTATTTAATTTCTGAACGTTTTTGAATCAATGCATGTTTTGATCTTGGCTCTCCGCAGAGGAATAATTTTTTTTTTTTTTTGGCTAAATGGCTTTCTCATAGTTTTGATCGAATGATTTTGAGAAAAAAGGGAACGGTGGAGGAAGCCTAGTTGCCCTGCGATTTTTGGGTTACTTAAAAAGGCAAATACAACTTTTAATTTTTACGAATGTTTTTATTAGTAAAAGATAAACGTAACTTATAAATTAGCTTACGTAACGCACTTTTGTAATCTCATGTTTTTATTACATATATGAGGGGGTTCACCCCCTCGTCAGTACCTCGCTCTTTACACTAAAGTTTGTCCCAATTCATTAAGAATGACCCCTGAATCACAAAAGCCGTAGAATAAATGGTTGAAATCACTAAAAATGATTTAGCGTAAAGAGCGAGGTATTAGGAGGAGGTGAGCCCCTCATATGCGTAATAATTTCTGTTCGTTTTAAGCTTTAATGCTGCTCCTTACTTCCAGTTGAAAAAACTTTACATATTTATTTTTTCATTGTTTTTTTTTTTTTTAAATACTAGAAAATCCTGCGCTCCCTTCATGGAAATTTTCTTCCCCCATGACAAATTCCTCGATGGAAAGTTCCCCCAACATATCTTCTTCTTGTCAACCCCTCCCCCAACCAAAAAATCCCCCTGAAAACGTCTGTACACTTCCCAATAACCATTACTATATGCAAGCACTGGTCAAAGTTTGTAACTTGTAGCCCCTCCCACGGGGACTGTGGGGGATTAAGTCGTCCCCAAAGACATAGTTATAAGGTTTTTTGACTACGCTGAATAAAATTGCTATCTAAGAATTCTGATCTGTTGACTTTGGGAAAATAATTAGCGTGGGAGGGGGCCCAGGTGCCCTCCAATTTTTTGGTCACTTTTAAAGGGCACTAGAACTTTTCATTTCCGTTAGAATGAGCCCTCTCGCAAGATTCTATGACCACTGGGTCGATACGATCACCCCTGGGAAAAAAACAACAAAAAAACAAAAAAACAAACAAACAAATAAACACGCATTCATGACCTGCCTTCTGGCAAAAAATACAAAATTCCACATTTTCGTAGATAGGAGCTTCAAACTTCTACAATAGGGTTCTCTGATACACGGAATCTGATGGTGTGATTTTCGTAAGATCGTATGACTTTTAGGGGGTGTTTCCCCCTATTTTCTAAAATAAGGCAATTTTTCTCAGGCTCTTAACTTTTGATGGGTAAGACTAAACTTGATAAAACTTATATATTTAAAATCAGCATTAAAATGCGATTCTTTTGATGTAGCTATTGGTATCTAAAACTCCATTTTTAGAGTTTTGGTTACTATTCAGCCGGGTCGTTTCTTACTACTGTTCGTTACCACGAACTGTTTGAAAGAGAATGACTTAAAAACACGTTTTTAATTCCCGCCTAGCTTTTTTCGCTGCTGATCTCATAGGTCTATTTATGACAGGTTCTGTGTTAATATCTATTGTTTTTTCTTTATAATATTCCGTAAGGTCATTTTTAATTAAATTTGTGTATACAGCATTTAGTGAATATTCTCCTAAATCCAGTTTAGTCCTAGAGCATTTAGTCAAATATAACTTGATAGACACCTCTTTGGCGAGTAACTGGAGTTTTACCTTACCAGAATTTAGGAAATTTATGATTTTCAAATTATTTGTAAATACAACATACAGATTATTTTGTGTGCTTACTTTTTTAAGATTTCTAATGATTTTTGGGATGTATGGGAGGTAAATTATGTTTTGTGGCTTATCGGGATTCTCAAATGGTAAATTATCGTACGGATAAGATAACGGTGTACGGTGTACACTCCCATAAAATCAACGTACATAACCGTTTCCAATGTTAGAGGCAGGGGCTTTCGTACAAGCTACAATTGGCCTTAAAGGAATGCCTCGCTTATCTAATTTTGGTAGACCATAATATTTTGGACAAAAGCTGCCTCGTGGGAAAAATTTATTATATAATTGTGGAGTAATTTTACCATTTTGTTTTAGATCTTTTAATTCTTTTATAATTTTGTTAGCAAACTTATCAGTACGATCGTGGGTTATAGTTTGATATGTATTTTTGTCATTTAGATGTGCATAAATTTTTGTGCCGTAATCTTTCGTATCCATGGAAACCAAAGAGTTGCTTCTATCTGCTTTAGTTATAATAATGGACGGTCTTTGCGGAGATTGAATTGAATTATTAGGTCACGCAAATTATCTGGTTTTATAGTGGCGGGAGGATTAGCCTTTTTTGTTAATATTATTGAAAAGTGTATCAATAAGACTAGCCCTAACTTCGTCTGGGGTTGGAAATAGATGAATAAAATTTGTGCAGAGAAGACTCTAGAGAGGAAATCATCCACCACGGGAACTTGTTTTAGAAGAAAAGAGAATTTTGGACCTTTTTCGAGAGTTTGAATTTCCAATGGTTCATGCGTTCTAGAGGACAAATTAACCACAGCCGGTCCAGGAGTGAATCTTGGAGCATAAATAGGGTTATCCATTGATGATTCCTTTCGTAGGTTTTCCTCATTGATATTACCACATATTTCCTTTATAGATATTAACACAGAACCTGTCACAAATAGACCTATGAGATCAGCAGCGAAAAAAGCTAGGCGAGCATTAAAAACGTGTTTTTAAATCATTCCCTTTCATTTCAATGAATTGCCTCGTTTCATCACAATTTATTTATCAGTTCTGGTTGAACTTCGCTGAGCTAAGGATGTTGGGACTGTTTTGAAAAACTGTTCATTTTAGTTTTATTGATTTTATCATCTTGTAAGTTGTTTTTTCTTATATATTTTGATATTGCTGAGGACGGCCCTTGGAAAAAGGGCCGAAATATTCATTATAATTTGTTTGAGAACTGTCTTGAGAAATTCCCTATTGTTCTTCTTGTTTTTGGTGTTTGTTTAGGTGAGGGGCTACGCAGGAGGATCTTCCATTGGAGGAATTTTTCATGGGAGAATAGAAATTCCTTTAAGGGGGCGCAGGATTTTCCAGCACTATTTAAAAGAAAAACAATGAGAAAATAAATATGAAAAAAAATTTTCCGCTGAAAGTAAGGACCAGCATTAAAAATTAAAACGAACAGAGATTGTTACGCATATGGAGGGTTCATCTCTTCTTAAATACCTCGCTCTTTACGCTAACATATTTTTAGTCATTTCAACTATTTATTCTTCAGCCTGTATGATTCACGGGTCAATCTTAAAGAACTGGGACAAAATTAAGGCTTTGGTGTAAAGAGCGAGGCATTAACGAGGGGGCAAACCCCCTCATATACATAATAAAAATATAAAAATATAGAAGTTCGTTACGTAAGTTAATTTGTAAGTTATGTATATTTTTTATTAATAAAAACGTTCGTTAAAAATTAAAAATTTGAGTTGCCTTTTTAAGTAAACAAAAAATTGTAGGGCAACTAGGCCTCCTCCACCACCCTTTTTTCTCAATATCGTCTGATCAAAACTAAGAGAAAGCCATTTAGCAAAAACAAAAAATTAATACGCAAATTTTGTTTTAATTATTGATTTGTGGAGAGCCAAAATCAAACATGCATTAACTCAAAAACGTTCAGAAATTAAATAAGAAAAACAAGTTTTTTAATTGAAAGTAAGGAGCGACATTAAAACTTAAAACGAACAGAAATTACTCCGTGTATTAAAGGGGATGTTCCCTCCTAAACGTCCCGCTCTTTACATTAAAGTTATTTACTGTTTTATAAAGTAGAATTGAGAGAAAGAGTCAAACGTTACCGTAAAGAGCGGGACGTTGAGGAGGGAACACCGCCTTTAATACACGGAGTAATTTCTGTTCGTTTTGAGTTTTCATGTCGCTCCTTACTTTCAGTTAAAAAACTTGTTTTTTTTTATTTAATATATCTACAAAAAGAGCTCGAATAAACTGACTCGTGAGAGACACTCTACTAAGAGAAAAGCCCTTTTTTTTGGCGGGGGGCGGTCAATATTTACTCTCAATAAGGCTATTCTCTCATAATTCTAAAAATATCGCAAAATGTCATAAGTCAGTTCATTTGAGCTAGTTTTGGAGAAATATCTTGCGTAATCTGCGAATTTGCGTAATCTTGCGTAATTTGTGAATTCTTATTCATTTTGTGTTGTAAATTCGCTCTTCCTTCCGTAAAAGTAAATTTTCATTCAAAACAGTTTGATTCCCATTTACATTTTAATAGTAAAACACAACACAATTCGTATCCCCTGTATTTCAAAATTTATTTCTCTACACCCCCCCCTCTCCCCTCTTCAAATTTGCGCCCCTGGATAGTCCTAAGTGAGAAACACAAAACAGTGGGGTCTATGGTAGTAAGTAGGACAAAAATTTACTAATTATCCATCTATTTAAATAACACCATAATTTAACAAAATACAACAAACATAAGTCATGAGTTGCCATCTTACTTGCCATAACCGCCACCTGAAAAAATAGGAATAATGTTTAATTACAATCTGAGATATAAAATAAATATTCTTCTTCAACTAAGTAGGTAGTCAGTAGGCTTAAAATAGACTTATACGTTTTAAAATTTCACGAACTCTACGTTTACATATAAGATCCGAATATCGACATAAATAGGGAAAATGAGCAGTGTTTGAATGTTCCTTGATGGGCGTCGTTTTGTATTCTGTCGGTCCACCACCCGGATCTTGTGACCCATCATTGTTCTTCGGTGGTTTGTCCGCTGAAATGAATCAAGCTCAATCAATCAGTTCGTGGTAACGAACTGTAAGTAAAGAGCGAAGCAGCTCAATAGTAACCGAAACTCTAAAAAACAGATTTTTGATACCAATGGATATATCAAAGAATTGGATTTTTATGTTGGTTCAAATATATAATTTTAGCCAAGTTTAGTTTTACCCATCAAGTTATGAGCCTGAGAAAATAGGCCTTATTTTCAAAAAAAGGAGTATCTCCAAAGAGTCATATAATCTTAATGGAAATCAGACCATCTGATTCAGATGGTCTGGCTCCAGACCATCTGATTCAAAAAGGTTTCAAGCTCCTATCTACAAAAATGTAGAATTAGAGAAGAGAGATCACGGAGTTATAGTGCCCTTTTTAAGTGACCGAAAAGTTGAAAGGCAAGTAGGCCCCCTCCCATGCTAATTTTTCATGATGTCACCGGATCAAAATTTTGAAATATTCATTTTTCAGAATAGGCGACAAATCTAATAGCTATTTCTTTAAGGATTACATAATCCTTCACAGTTCCCAGGGAAGGACTGGAAGTTCAAAACTTTGCCCATTGTTTACATATTGCATTGACTATTGAGAAGCATACAGACATTTTCAGGGGGATTTTTTGTGGTAGGGGGTGGGGTCGGAGTTGCATGGGAGAATCTTTCCATGTAGGAAGTTTTCATTGTGGAATAGAATTTTCCATTAAGAAAATTCAGTGGAAAAAAAACAAGTTTTTTTTCCGCTGAAAGTAAGAAGCAATATTAAAACTTAAAACGAACATAAATTATTATGCATATGAGGGGCTTTGCCCCCTCGTCAATGCCTCGCTCTTTACGCTAAAGTTTGTCTTTAGTTCTTTCAAAAGAGCTATTTATTCTCATTAAATGGCCTTTTTTATTTTGGGGTTATTCTTAAAGAATTGGAACACAACGTAAACTTTAGCGTAAAGAGCAAGGTATTGAAGAGGGAGCAAATAGCTCATATACGTAATAATTTCTGTTCGTTTCAAGTTTTAATGTTGCCCCTTTCTTTGCTCCTTACTATGGCAGTGGAGTTATCAAGAATGAGATTCTCTTTCCTAGAAAGGAATCCTAAGGAAATGAAAATCTGACAGCTGTTTCAGAATGTGACTGCTGCAAAAAAGCAGAAGTCAATAGAGTTTCCCCAGGAGAGGGGGTAGTTCAAAAAATAAGCTCATTGTTAGACAAAACAAAATTCATTCAATATTTATTTAATATAAAAATATATTACATAATTATATTCTATAAATTATACCGCAAAGGAGATTACCTTCATGTCAAGAAAAAAAAGTATTCAAACCGAGCAGTGGCTTCAATTCACGAAAATATAGAGGGGGAGGGACAAGATTTAATTACAAAAGAATGCATTATTCGAAATCTAGTGGGTCTATTTCGTTTTGTTACCTTTTATTAAAGAAACAAAAACGTAATTTAAAAAATCCAGGGAAGCCTTTATAGGTATAGGCTTGTCAGGATAGGGAAATCGTCAGGAGATTCGTCAGGATAGGGTTCGTCAGGAGAGGGAAAATAGAAATCTAACAAGTTGAAAATTTACATTAAAAATTCAGAATTTTTCCATTTCTTTCTTTTTAATTTAGTTTTGTTTGCAATTTTTGGAGTCTTTACTTTCAGCAATTTATCATATACTTTCTGCCCTCTTCCCAAAATTGGAACCGTAAACTGTTCAGACAAAGTTAGAATATATAAATAATTTTGTAGACTTCAACTGTAACGAACAACCGAACTACTATGCAGTACGCGTAAGTCCGGATCAAAAATACGTGTATACAGATTAGCGTTTCCCCTCCCTTATCTATTGTTTCCCCTCATATCTTATTTGTATCATTTTGTATTTCAAGACAAATATGCTCCCAAAAAAAAACGAAGTACTAAGGACATAAAAATACAGCATTTTTTGCCTGTGGACGCATCATAAGTCTATTTATGCTTGAAAACCCCTAGGTAGTTGTTTTCAAAATTAGAGAAGTACCGCACATCTGCCAGTGTCGCCCCGTTAAATCACGAAAATAAATAAATAAAAGTAATGAGTAATATTTGAGAACGAGTTAAAAATCTGTTCATTTATCAAGACAGCTACGTCCTCGAAGGAAAGCTAAAGCTTCTTAAGCTCTTTGTTCTCACATATTTAGCTTCTTTTTGCTTATTTATCATGTCTCATTTTTCTATAGTTTAGCAACCGTTGCTACTAATTTAAATAACTGCATATGGAAGTGCTTTTGTTTAAAATCGAATTCCATGTTTTTGCTAATTATATAATCATCACTAATCTAGGAAAACAGTCTTCCTTTTCTCCTTCTGTCTTTTTTTTTTTTTAATGTGTTTGTGCTGTTGCATTGGTGATTTCTCTGTTCATATATATATATATATATATATATATATATATATATATATATATATATATATATATATATATATATATATATATATATATTAACGCAATTGGTTTCCTCGATGATTGTTGAAAGATTATGTAACCGTTATTTTGGTTAATAAATTATCACTTATCTCTCGTAAGCTTGCATTTAACCAATTCAAGCAATCAGATTAAATTTTCACTGTACTTGATCTTTAAGCTTTTTTGTCGAGAAAAATGAATTTCAGTCATTTGATTCCTGTCAATTTTTTTTTATTTCATTTGATTTCCTGTCAATTGCAAAATGTTTCCTGTCAATTTTTGTGAACTTCTGTCCATGAAATAAATAAAAAAAAAAATTTTTTTTCAACTGAAGGTAAGGAGTAACATTAAAACTTAAAACAGTAAGAAATAATTACGTATATGAAGGAGGTTGCCATCTCTTCAACACCCTGCTCTTTCCGCTAAAGCTTTCCAGTAGTTTTAGAAGGGGACAACCTCTTTCATATACGTAATAATTTCTGTTCCTTTAAAGTTTCAATGTTGCTCCTTATTCTCACTAGAAAAAACATGTTTTATATTTTCTGATCTGTTTTTAAATCGATCGGTATTGTCTGGGATTCTGGTTGCTCCTACATGAAGAAATTCCCCTCCCCAAAAAATTATCCTTTCGACTATTCGATTCCAGTGAAATTTTACCCAGGTAAATTTCCTTTAGCACCTCTACGCGTAAAACTGAGACAGAAAAGAGAAAGCAAGAGATAAAAACAATAAAACAATTCTGTATAGGAACTTTTGCAAATTTTCCCATTGTAAAATTTCTCCTGAAAAGTCCTTCCTCTGAAGACATACCTCCACATGAAAAATTCCCATGGACCCCCCCCCCAAAGAGATATTTATCCCCATCCCCCGATCTGAAAACCTACGCATACTTCCAAATAACAAATGTTATGCGTAAGCGATGGGCAAATTTTTTAACTTAAGGACGTTTCTCCTGGGGCAGTTTGGGGGGGGGGGGTCATGTTATATCCGAAAGTATTATTATTTTACCTTTCAACCGTGTTGAACAAAATGGCTATCTCAAATTTTGATCGGATTATTTGGGGACAATGGTGGGGGAGGGGACCTAGTTGCTCTTGAATCCATTTGTTCACTTAGAAAGAGCACTAGAGCTTTTGATAATTTTGTTTGAATGAACCCTCTCCCAATATTCTAGGACCCCTGGGTTGATGCGATCACCCTTGAAAAAAATATGCATCCATGATCTTTTTCCTGCTAAGAATCTAAAAAAAAATTATATATTTGCAGATAGGAGCATCAAACCTCTGCTATAAAGTTCTCTGATACGCTGAATCTTATGGTATGATTTTTATTCAGATTCTTTTATTTTTAGGTTTCCTTCTTTTTCAAAAATATGGCAGAATTTCTCAGGCCCGTAGCCTTTGATGGGTAACACTAAACCCAACAAAACTAATATATTTGAAATCAGCATAATAGGCCAATTCTTTTGACACATCTATTGGTATCGAAATTCCTTTTTATAGAGTATCGGTTACTATTGAGCCACGTTGGTCCTTACTTACAGTTCGTTACCACGAACAACTTGATCATCAAAGGAATTATAGAGAAGATCCAAAGATTGTTTATAGTATCTGTAAATCTATCTATAATAACCTTTTGAGGTTATATATAATTCTATATTATCTAAAAATATATGGGATCCTCGCTTAAAAACCATTTCCGAAAATATTTTGCTAGGATAGAATCCATTGACCGCTTTTTGCTTGCTGAGCATGAAATTTACAAATTGTTTAGAAAAACTTCACCGCTACAAACAACATCTCCAGCATCGTATCACCTGAGAGGAAGACATTTTGATTGTTCCTTTTCCATCCTGCTCTTCAGGGATTCCCTCTTTACTCCCTCCCATAGAGACATAACACTCTTAAAGAATTGTTAATAGGTTTTCACATCTATCCTGAAGGTTAGCTTTTTCTTTGTCTTCAATTAGTAGGAATGTAAATCCGTACAAGCCCTTATACCAGAAAATGTTGATTGTGGTAATCAAGAGAGAATTAGGCTTTTCTTTTCATTAATTAAAAAATCCTGTGCTGTTTCTCCAAGTATCAAACAGTTCGTGGTAACGAACTGTAGTAAGGAGCGACCCGGCTCAATAGTAAACAAAAGTCTAAAAAACGAAAATTTGATACTAATAGATACATCAAAAGAATCAGATTTTTCTGATTTCAAATATATAAGTTTCATTAAATTTAGTCTTACCCGTCAAAAGATACGAGCCTGAGAATATTTGTCTTATTTTGGAAAATAGGGGGAAACACACCCTAAAAATCGCTAAAATCTTAACGAAAATCACACCATCGCATTCACCGTATTACAGAACCCCATTGTAGAATTTTCAAGCTCCTATCTACAAAAATGTTAAACTCCTTATTTTTTGCCAGAAGACTAATCCCAGTTGCGTGTTTATTTGTTTTTTTTTTCTTTTTCCCAGGGGTGATCGTATCGACCCAGTGGTCCTAGGATGTTGCGAGAGGGCTCATTCTAATGGAAATAAAAAGTTCTGGTGCTCTTTTTAAGCGACCAAAAAACTGGAGGGCACCTAGGCCCCTTCCCAAGCTCATAGTTTCCCAAATTCAAAATTTTTAGATAGCCATTTTGTTCGGCACAGTCGAAAAACATTATAAGATTTCTTTGGAGATGACTTACTTCCCCATATTTCTCGGGGGAGGGGCTGCAAGTTACAAACTTTGACCAGGGTTTGCATACAGTAATGGTTATTGGGAAGTGTAAAGACGTTTTCAGGGAGATTTTTTTGGTTCAGGGGGGGGGGTGAGGAGAGGGAGCTACGTCGAACGATCCTTACTTAGAGAAAATTGTCATGGCGGAAGAGAAATTCCATGAAGGGAGCGAAGAATTTTCTACCTTTATTTCAAAAAAACAACGAAAGAATAAATATGAATAAGTTTTTCAACTGAAAGTAAGGAGCAGCATTAAAACTTAAAAGGAAGAGAAATTATTACGCATATGTGGGGTTCATCTCCTCCTAAAACCTCGCTCTTTCCGCTAAAGTACTTTTAGCAAGTTCAATTATTTATTCTTCGGCCTTTGTGATCCTGGGGTCATTCTTAAAGAATTGGGACAAAATTTGAGCTTTAATGTGAAAAGTGAGGTATTGATGAGGGGGAAAACCACCTCATTTTTGTAATACAAATATACAAACATAGAAGTTCGTTACGTAAGTTAATTTGTAATTTAGGTGTATTTATTACTAACAAAAACGTTCGCAAAAAACTAAAAAGTTCTAGTTGCTTTTATAAGTTACCAAAAATGGAGGGCAACTCGGCCTCCTCCCCCACCCCTTTTTTATCAAAATCGTTCGAACAAAAACATGAGAAATCCATTTAGACCAAAAAAATTAATATGCAAACTTCGTTTTGATTATTCACATGCATTAATTTAAAAATGTTTTGAAGCTAAATAAAAAAACCAAGTTTTTTTAACTTCAAGTAAGGAGCGACATTAAAACATAAAACGAACAAAAATTATTCCGTATTTGAAAGGAGTTGTTCCCTTCTCAACGCCTCGCTCTTTACGCTAAAGTTCTTTATTGTTTCAAAAAGTAGAGTTGTGACAAAGAGTCAAACTTCAGCGTAAACAGCGGGGCGTCGTGAAGGGGACAACTCCTTTCATATACGGAATAATTTTGTTCGTTTTTAAGTTTTAATGTCACTCCTTACTTGCAGTTAAAAAAAACTTATTTTTTTTATTTAATATACTTCTAGAACGCTTGCATGGATAAAAGCCAATATTTCAGTCCTCCAGGGGACAGATAATTCTCTTGGGGAGGAGTATAATGTGCTGAAGCAGACTCCAATTCAGTGATATGCTTCGGAGAAACTAAAATTTTGTATTGAAATAGTATTCAAACCCCCTTCTCCCCAAAAATTGAAACAGGTGAGCTATTATTCAAAATTATTTGAGGGACTTTATAAAAAGCCTTAGCAGCCTATACCCTTCCACCCGTTGCACATTTTTATCTTAAACGCTATGTATGAATATACAATTCCCTTAATTAAAATTTACGCAAAAAACTGTTCTTGGAAATATTTTCAAAATTATTCAAGGGGTTTTGTGTAGATTCTAAGTGGAAAACCCATCCTTCCCTATGTGCGTGAAAATTAAAAGTTTCTTACGAATGCACGTGTTCTTTAACTGCAAGTGACTAAAAAAAAAAAAAAAAAAAAAAAAAAAAAAAAAAAAAAAAAAAAAAAAAAAAAAAAAAAAAAAAAAAAAAAAAAAAAAAAAAACGCCGCGTCACAACTCATTCCTTTTTGACAATGGCTCTACTTAATAACACGAATTCGATTGATAAACATAACACAGGAAATTTTTACCATGGCTTCCACTGTATCCTTTATAAGATCCGCCACAAACACAGATACCACAGCCGCCACCACCGCCGTATCCTCCTCCGCCGCGACTAACTCTGACAGAACTATCTGCCTCTGCACCTATGTTTTTCGGTGGGACTGCTTTGTTGGATGAAGCAGTAGGCTTTTTAGCGACATAATTTGAATTGACAGCTCGGAATCCGCCTTTTTGGGCAAAGACAGTTGTAATGAAGTAAAAAACAACCTAAAAAGCGAGTAAATTAAGTTTACAAGGAAAGTGAAACTCAAATCTGGCTGTACGAACTGGCTGAGTGGAAACTTTCACAAAATTCGAGATAAATTGGAAACTCAATTTTAACTGAAAGCGCTTTTATATGCACTTATCTAATTTTTGGTAATAGCGAGCACTAAATTACAAAAAAAAAAATGAGCGAAAAATAAGCTTAAAACATAAAGCACCAAACACATTCCTTTGAAGGTGCATTCTGGAAACTTTCATAAAATTTGAGATAAGTCGCAAACTGAATTCTCACTGAAGAAGCCTTCATATTCAGTTATGCATTTTTTGGTATTATCAGGCGCCAAATTAAAAACTAAGAAACGTGAGTAAAAAATAACAACAAATAAGCTTAAAACATATGATACAAAACACTTTTTTTTAAAGATGCATTTGTCGTTGCAACGAAAAGAAAATTCTTAGATAAAAGCTTTTTTCTATGAAACTAGGCGTAAATAGGTCCGGGGGGTAACATGTGCTTTGTTTTGTAGCCCTTTGTAGATCGATGTGTGTTATTAGTTTAGTCAAGTGATGAAGGTTTTTGTGTGTAATAAAATTAGGAAAAATGAAATACAATTAAATATTCAGTCCTATAAGTTCTTGTGCTCCTTAATTCTGTTCTGCTGCATTGGTTTAGGGAGAAATCCTTGAAGTACCAAAGAAGGCAAGAATGAAATCTGATTATTGGAACTGTTTGAGTGGGAGTTTACAAAACAATATAAAATATACAAAAACTAGGAAAAAATTTAGAACTGATTTTGTACAAGGAAACATCTCCATATGTATTTGTGTAATTTTTGGTAGAAAAGGCTACCAAAAAAAAGAAATAAAATAAAAAAGAAATATAAGTGAAAAATTAGTTCCAAATATGCCAAAAAATAGTATCCCTTTAAGAAGGTATAGCATTCCTTTGAAGGTATATTTTTCTCTGAGATAATTTGTCAAATTGAAATTTTCATGGACGAATTAAATTTGGCTATTTTCAAATTTAACTAATTAAATTTGCTTGTTTAATTTTTACTAATTTTTTCTCCTTTTTTTGCTTATTAATAATTTAATCAATTGTTGATAAGGTTTTATTTAAGAAGGGTCTAGGGCATTGGTTCCCAATCAATCTTGGGCCATACTCCCTTGGTATTTTTAAAATCTTGATGCCCCTCGTAATATATAAATTCATAAGTTATGAAAGTTAATGTGCATTTATAAGTTATTAAAATTAACGAGTATTCACCTGAAAAACGCTTAAAAGGCCATTAAATAGTCGAAGCGTGCATGTCCTGCTGATGGCCCACCAAAATATTGCCATGCCAGGCGTGTTTAGGGGTATAAAATGTTTCTGCTTAAATGTCCCTGCTAATTTGTGTGTGCATATCTTAATCAAAAATGGGGATAGAAATTGAGCTTTTTGAGTTGAAAAATGATAAACAAATTAAGTAGTTAAAAAAGAAAGTTTAACTGCTTATCACCACCATGCCGCCACAAAAATTTTTTTTTTTAAGTGTTATTCTAATCAACATATTATTATCATTTTAATTATTTAGGTGAAACTAAATTTTTAAATGTTACTATAGTTAACATATGTTTGTTTTTATTATTTAATTATTTATATTTATAGGTTATAGTCACTTTATGAACAGTTGATTGTACGACTTTACATAGCTAGCATGTATTATTCCCTTGGAGATGTAAGATTCTGACCAATCAGAATCCTCCTCTCCCCAAAAAAGAATAGTTAAGAACATCATATATCTATCCTAGTAAAGAGGAATGTACATTGTTAAATTTAAAGTTTTAAAGGCGCTGGAAAGAAAATCTGATTGTTTGAACTGGCTAACTGAAAATATATTAAGTGAAAGCATAAACATATATGTCCTGAAAGATTTGAAAAAGAAAATCAGGAATTCAGTTTTAATTACAATGACCTCCACAAGTAATCCTGCATCTTTTTGTATTAGGGTGATTAATAAAAAACACGAAAGAAAAGAAATGTGGGTGAAAATGCGTAAGAAATAAGCTACAAAAATATAGAAGCAAACATCCTAAGGATGTACACTTTCGTTTTGATGTCTTCAGGATGTTAACAGACTGTTAAAAATTGAATTTTAGAAACAAAAAGCGTTGCTAAATTTAAGTAATTAGTTAAATTTTTATTGATAAATACCTTCTTGTGCAGTTTACAACGTTAGAAATTAATTTTTTTTTCAAACTTGAATTTAAAATTGAGTCAAACTTAAAAATTGATTTTTACAGACGAAAAGCGTTGCTAAATTTAAGTAATTAGTTAAATTCTTATTGATAAATACCTCCTTATGCATTTATGCAGTCTTAAGCTTTTAGGTGCTGAAAGACTACACCCGAGGGAAATAGCGCAAGGAAAAACTATGACTGGAAGATTAATCCCATAGAACATCACACCTTACGTAGAAAAATTGCATCCATGAAATATAGTTACCTTACAGATTTACATTAATAAAAATTATTAATGTTGGAGTTGTGTTGTGTTGGGAAAACATTTGTGTTGGAGTTGGGAAAAGTTTGACTTTTGTCACAATTCTTACAGAAAGACTGCTAAAACATAAAATGCCATCGAATTTAAATGAGAAGGATTTTAAATAAACTTTAGCGTAAAGAGCGAAGGCTGAGGAAATGGCATCCCCCTCAAATACGGAGTAAGTTATGTCTGTTTTAAGTTTTAGTGTTGCTTCTTACTTTCATTCAGAAATTTTTTTTATTATCATTATTTAACCGAATACAGTATTTAATCTTTTATTCAAATTTTGTGGTCTGTAAGCGGCTCGTATCAGTAACTTTTTCAATTACTTACTAGGAAAATTGTAAGAAGCTTCATCATTGAACTGTTAAGGTTAACTGAATTTTTTCTCCCATAATCTTGTTTTATATACAAGCATTTCTTACTATTTTTTTTAGTCCTTACTAAACAAGAGACCAGTGAGGCATAGTTCTTTCATTGTTTTTTTTTTTTTTTTTTCAACGAATTGAAGTGAAAGTAAATTTCTTTATTGAACTAAGAGTGGTCTAAAAGTTTCATTCTTTATTATGTCCTATTTAAAAAAAAAAATCTGAATTCAAATGCGTAAATAAAACTTTGTGTTTGTCCAATTTCTTAGTTTTTGTTTCAGGAATGAGTCTCTGAGATCAATCAGGCATAGCCCATTTTTATGATAGCGGTCTAAACAATGAGAATGATAGCTCAAACTTCAAGCATTTCATTTTCATGCCTACAATTATGGGGAGGGACTCAATTTTTTTCCTTCCAGATTTATTGACTTTTTTTTACTTTGGTAGGGGTATAGTGCAAAATGGGTATTGAGGAGAGTTTTGCTCTCAGGTACAATTTTTGAGCTTTTAGGAGCTGAAAGGCTACACTAAAGGGAAATAGTGCCAGGAAAAACTATGACTCGAAGATTAATCCCATTGAACATACCCCTTCAGTGGAAAAGTTGTATCCATGAAACATAGTCACCCTACTGATTTCATTAATGAAGATTAGAAAAAGCCATTTGTGTTGGAGTCGGGAAAAAGCCGTTTTTCCAGCCCTTAATCTACCTAAAACCACTTCATTTTAAATTCTTTTTTATAATAATCTTAGGCCGTTTCATTATGCTTCTATTATAATGATGGGGAAACATTTCCTCCTCCTCCGTAGTGATTAGTATTCCCTCCTTGGTTTCAAGGAGACAGATAGGGGGCGCACAATTGGAACTACTAGTCCCTCAAGAAGTTACTACGCGCACCTGGGCCTTGGACAATACTATAGTGCACTTGTAATTGTATAGTACGCTTATACGTTACGTAATAGGGTGTGTTTTCTAAAGGAAGCATGTGTTAACTGCTTTAGAAACCCGCGTAGGCCAGGGAAAAACCTTCAGGGGCCAGCAAAATCAGAATTTCTTTAGATGTAACATAATAGGGAATGTTTTCTAAAAGATGCTTAAGAATCTACGAGGGTCAGGGCTCCTTTACCTTAGGATTTATTTACTTGTTACAGAATAGGCTGTAGTTTTTACGAAATAGGGAGTGTTTGCTTCAGGATTCCTTGGATTTTAACGTAATAGGGAATGCTTTCTAAAAGATGCAGGAGCTTGTTACACAGTAGTATGTGGTACAGTCCGTTACTCAAGCGGGGGAAGTTTTTTCAAGACATTCCAAGACGTCTTTAAGACTATTTCTTCAAGACGTTTTTCAAGACATTTTTCAGACATTGTTCTTCAATGCGTTTTTCAAGAGGTTTTAAGACATAACAATGTGTTTTAAGAGATTTTTTTCAAGATCTTTTTCAGGATTTATTTGGTTGTTATGTAATAGGGGTTATGTTATGTTATGTAATTGGTTGTTATGTATTGCTTATATAGAGGATGTCGTGACAACCTAGACTTCAGGGTCCCTTGGGGATTCCCACCAGATATCTGAGGAAGACACACGTTTGAGATGTTACGCAATGACGATGTATACGTAGGTGCTACATTGCACATTAAGAGGGTTTTTTCTTTCAACTGGTTTTTTTTTTCGAGATTTTTTTTCTTGCAAGACGTCTTTCTCAGGGAACCTTTTTAATCTAAAGATTTGTGTCCAAATTAGGATTCGAAAGATATTTCCTTCTGATGGACCTAGACAGCTAGACTATGAAAGCCTTTCTAATATTACTATTCGGGTAATACTGTCTACGTTATAACCTATTCAACGGACGGAAAATTCTCTGTCCCGCTAACTAAAATGATTTAATGAATCTTGTGTTTTCCTATGATTGCATTGATCGAAATGCAGGGGGAAAATCGATGATCAGAAAATGGTTACGTTTGAATTGCACCTGCTTGTTAAGTAATGCTTTAGAGCAGTGGCTCTCAACCTTTTTTCCCCATGGACCCCTTTTCCCCTCTTTTTATCTTGGTGGACCCCTTCATAGCTATTGGACATGAGAAAAATTTTTTATTCTTCACTGATATAAATTTTAAGGTTTTAATTATCAAACAAATAGCATACGATTAAGCTTTATTTTTAAATGAAAACTAATTTAATACAAATAAAATATTGTAATATAATGATAATTATTATTATTATTATTATTATTATTATTATTATTATTGAGATAATAACTACAATATTACAAGTTTCTACAAGTTTCTTCGATTGGCAAGCAGCTAAAGCTCATGGAGAGTAGAGCTCCTCAGGCTGTTTAATTCACTCCAACATTATTTATGTAAACTGGATAAAAAAAAGCAGTTGAAATTAAATGTGTGATTAAAAAAAAAGTAAAAGGTATGTTTATTCAATGAGATCCCTGTGGTTGATGCTTCTCGACAAGTTTCTTTATATTTGGTTCTATCGATGTTAATGATAGTCGAAGATCACCCATTTTACAATGTCAAGTCTATTGCGAGCTTTTGATAAAATTTGAGAAACACGACTTAATCCCAACAAGGTAAGATGTAGGAAAAGCAATAACGTAGAACTGCGCTTTATCCCAGAGCAAAGGGTACTTTGTAGCAACATCATTTTTTTTTCCATATATTGTACTTTCCATCTTTGAATTTTGCACGCATTATTTCATCACTTTGTAATTCGATGAGGGGCTCTTGCAAAGATAATTCTATTTCGGCAACATTAACTTCGAAAGGAATTGAAACCCAAATCGGTATATCCATTCGGAGTAGGTCACTAAACCGATTCAAAATAATGTAAATTACAGTAGAAACCGAAATCTTAAAAATAAAGAGTGTTCTGAGTTGGTTTTCTTCATGGACCCCAAAAATATCATTGTGGACCCCCAATTTATTGTGCGTTGCCTGTGGACCCCCGGAAATATTACATGGACCCCTAGGGTCCATGTGGACCCCGGTTGAGAACCACTGCTTTAGAGGGTATTATCAGATAATATTAAGGCTTGTTCACAACGCATTTCTTAGTAATATCCTTTTACTCTATTAGGACTTGAATGTTATATTAGGGAAGAAATAAAAGTGAGAGTATCATTATGGATGGAATATGGTGCATCTTTATATATGATCAAAAGTTTTTCCTTTCGACTTCACAACACAGAATTTAGCACTTACATTAGAGGCAATTTTTATCAAGTATGCCTGTGTAAATAGCCCACAAGATGCTTTATTTTCGCAAATGATCAAGTTTTGAAGTTTTATCTAGGAACAAAAAAAATTAATGAATGAAGGCTTTTCATTGTAAACTCAAGTTTTATTTATAAACAAATTTACAAGCACTGTTAAAACATAGAAAAAATCAAATAAAACTCAATAGACCTGAAATAAGCTGATATAGGATAAAATGTAAGCAAAACAAGCGCAAATTAAAATGGCTGGGGTCCTTGCAAGCAATTCCAGGGAGGGAGGGGGAAGGGTGATATCAGAGGTTAATTTAAACCATAATAAGATATGTTTTTGGGAGTTCTCAATGAAAATGTCTCGTTTCTGTTGCTCTATTAGATGTTTCTGGCTGTTTCAATCCATTAATTTAAATCTTGATCCTGTCAAAATCACATTTTGAAAAATGAAACACAAGGAAAAGAAAAAGATTTATAATTTATAATTGAGATTTACAATAAGGAATCGATTATTTCTCTGAGATTTTAATGAAAATTCCACGTTTCTTCGAGCCAAAACTACGTATATTTAGAATATCGTGGCAATGTGTGGCTAGCCCACCCTAGGAAGCAATTCCAAATGGGTAGGTTTGTTATTAGAGGTGAAATTAAGCCTTATTAAGAGATATTTCTGAAAAGTCTTAATGAAAATGTCTCATTTCTATCTCTCTACTAGATGCGCTTGCCTGTTACTTTCCATTAATTTAAATCTTGATACTAGCAAAATCAAATTTTGAAAATGAAACACGCCAACGAAGAAGAAGAAGACACATTTTTGTACTCGGTTATTTCTGAGAGGTGTTAATGAAAATTTCACGTTTTTTTTAGCCAAGACTATGTATATTCACGCCACCGTGGTATTATCTGGCTTCCTCACTCTAGCAAGCGATTTCAGAGGGGGAGGATTGTTGTTAGAGGCAAATTTAAGCCATATTAAGAGATATTTTTGATAGATGAACAGATATTTCTGAGAACAATTAACAAGTGAACAAAGGATTTGATGTGAAAATGTGCAGAAATATTTAACATTTGTTAATTACTGGAGGCTATGGTGTTTTGGATATAAGAAAACGGTGGAGAAAAATGTTGCAGGCCTCCACAATCCACTGAGCCACCCTACAAGAGTGGTGTTGGCCAACGTATTCCGTGGGCCTGGCCACCTCAAGATAAGTCTCATTTTGTTGTTTTTCCTTCCCTTTTTCTCCTACTCTTGTTAATCATACCGTCATACAGGCATTTGATTTAGCACTGGCAAAATTTGAAGGCTTTCTGTGGCCTGTACGAATTTTAAAAATTCTGAAAAATGCTGGAAAGCGAATAAACTATACGATTTTCAACTACAGGGATCATAATGAGCAAATTATTTCTGAGAGTAATATTCTATCGTGTAAAAAGTATGTCCGAGAAGCTTCGACTAAAACTGCGTTAAACTCGCATTTGATGAACTTGAGCGTTTTCCCAAGATTTAAAGGTCGATTTCAAAGGCATTTTCTGCACTAAGAGTATCTGATGAAGCCTGCTGCATTACCCAATTGGTAGAATGGTAAATAGGTAAGTATAATGGTAATAGGTAAATAAGCACACTCTGCTTATTTACAGGAATATCACAAAGCAGGAGTTAGAAAAAATTAGAAAATCTATTGTTTAGAGATATCTCGTCAGGTTTCTGTAATATGTGATGTAAGAGGGGCAATCTGGCCTTAAAGACTCTGCTGAGATGATAAAGATTATATTTAGACTATATTTAAAAGACTATATTTATATTTAATTTAGTTAATATACTTAAAGACTATATTTAATGAGCTGTACAATTCCGTGTCTCTGTAGTTCAATCCCATCCTAGACCGTATTAAATAAAAAAAAAGTTTTTGAAACTGCAATTAAGGAGCGACATTAAAACTGAAAACCAACAGAAATGAATCTGTATATATCAGGGGTTGACCCCTCCTCAACTCCTGGCACTTTACGCTAAAGTTTGACTCTTTCTCTCAGCTCTACTTTTTAAAACAATAAAAAACTTTATCGTAAAGAGTGAGGCGTTGAGGAGGGGTCAACCCCTTTTATATACGGAATAGTTTCTGTCGTTTTAATTCTTAATGGCGCTCCTTACTTGCAGTTTAAAAAACTGCAGTATTGCAGTTTTGCAGTTTTTTTTACTTAATTTCTGAAGGTTTTACAGTAAATGCATGTTTTGATTTTGGCTCACCGCACATGCATAATGAAAACAAATTTACATATTATTTTGTTTTTGGCTAAATGGTTTTCTCATAGTTTTGATCGGATAATTTTGATTAAAAAAAGGGGTGGACGAGGAGGCCTAGTTGCCCTCCAATTTTTGGTTGCTTAAAAATGCAACTACATCTTTTTATTTTTTCGAACGTTTTTGTTAATAATAAACATACGTAGCTTACGAAATAACCTACTTAACGAATTTTTATATTTGTGTATTTTTATTACGTATATGAGGGGGTTCACCCCCTCGTCAATACCTCGTTCTTTACACTAAAGCTTGAATTTAGTCCCAAATCTTTAAGAATGACCCCTGAATCACTATTGCCTTAGAATAAATAGTTGAAATTAATAAAAATACCTTAGCATAAAGAGCAATGCATTGTGGAGGAGAAAAACCCATTTATATACGCAATATTCTATGTTCGTTTGAAGTTTTAATGCTGCTCATTACTTCCAGCTGAAAAAAATATTTATTTTCTCATTGTTTTTTTTTTAAATAATGCTAGAAAATCCTCTGCCCCCTTCATGGAAATTCTCTTCCCCCATGAAAAATTCCTCAATGGAAAGATTTTCCAACGTAAACTTCTCCCCGCAACACACCCCCGCCCCAATGAGAAAAAGTCCCCCTGAAAACGTATGTACACTTAATAATTAACAATTGCTATATGTAAACAATGGTCAAAGTTTGTAACTTGCAGCC
Organism: Artemia franciscana; assembly: GCF_032884065.1. Lineage (NCBI taxonomy): Eukaryota > Metazoa > Arthropoda > Branchiopoda > Anostraca > Artemiidae > Artemia > Artemia franciscana. Next base: position 7,026,902 of record NC_088880.1, on the reverse strand, counting down.
CCTCCTCCGGGGACTGGGGAGGGGATAAGTCATCCCCAAAGACATATTTATTAGGTATTCGACTAAGTTGAACAGAATGGCTATCTCAAAATTTTGATCTGGTGACTTTGGGGGAAAAATATGCACGGGAGGGGGACTAGGTGCCCTTCAAATTTTTGGGTCACTTAATAAGGGCACCAGAAATTTCAATTTCCGTCAGAATGAGCCCTTTCGTGACATTATAGGACAACTGGGTCGATACGATCACCCCTGGAAACAAAAAACAAATAAACACGCATCCGTGATTTGTCTTCTGGCACAAAAATACAAAATTCCACATTTTTGTTGATAAAAGCTTGCAACTTCTACAATAGGGTTCTCTGATACGCTGAATCTGATGGTGTGATTTTCATTAATATTCTATGACCTTTAGGGGATGTTTGGGGTTGAGAAGAGTGGGATATGTTGGGGGAACTTTAAATCGAGGAATTTGTCATGGGGGAAGAAAATTTTCATGAAGGGAGCGCAGGATTTTCTACCATTATAAAGAAAAAAAAACAATGAAAAAATAAATATGAAAAAGTTTTTTCAACTGGAAGTAAGGAGCAGCATTAAAACTTAAAAACGAACAGAAATTATTGCGCATATGAGGCGCTCACCTCCTCCAAATACCTTTTGGAGGGGGTGAATAAAAACATGAGAATACAAAAGTTCGTTAAGTAAGTTGATTTGTAAGTTACGTATATTTTTTACTAATAAAAACATTCGCAAAAAATTAAAAGTTCTAGTTGCCTTTTTAAGTAACCAAAAAGTCGGAGGGCAACTATACCTCCTCCCCCACTCCTTTTTTCTCAAAATCATTCGATCAAAACTATGAGAAAGCCATTTATCCAAAAAGTAAATATGCAAATTTCGTTTTAGTTATTCATCTTCGAAGAGCCAAAATCAAAACATGCATTGGTTCAAAAACGTTCAGGAATTAAATAAAAAAAAACAAGTTTTTTTTAAACTGAAAGTAAGGAGCGACATTAAAGCTGAAAACGAACAGAAATTACTTCGTATATGAAAGCGGCTGCTTCCTCATCAACGCCCCGCTCTTTACGCTAAAGTTTTTTGCTGTTTTAAAAAGTAGAGTTGAGAGAAAGAGTCAAACTTTAGCGTAAAGAACGGGGCGTTGATTAGGAAGCAGTCACTTTCATATGCGAAGTAATTTCTGTTCGTTTTAAGTTTTAATGTCGCTCCTTACTTTCAGTTAAAAAAACTTGTTTTTTTATTTAATTAGAATCCCTTACAAGGCGAGGTCGTGATCTACTAAATGTGGCAAGGGATCGGTTCAGTATCAAACATGTATGAACTGACTTAACCTACTCGTAAGGTCACCAGGTGAACCAGTTGCACGCGAAATATGATCCTGTGGTGAATGCATTTAAAATAATATTTGTGTTGTTTTTTACGTCGTTTTTTCTTTCTCTTATATTACTTTTTTCCGTCTTTTTTCTTGATAGTCTTTTGCTATTTTTGCTATTCCATCCTTATTCTCGAAAATTGCTGATTCTCGGTCTTGCTTATTTTTTTTTTTTTTTTTTTTTTTTTTTTTTTTTTTTTTTTTTTTTTGTCTTTACATATTATAAGTCGCATCAGTCAACTTTATTAAAAATACCATAAATAGCATAAAAATTTCATTATAAATAGCGTCAGTTAATTTTCATACACTGATGCTATTTATTTTTGTTCGTCTTCTTTCTTAAGTTTTTGCTGGAAAGTTTGTTGGCATCACCTAGCCCTAATACTGAATCCACGATTATCCATGCTATCATGGCGTATTCAGACAAAGGTGAACATTTGATTGAATTTTTGCTTTTTGGAAACGAAAGCAAAAGCTTTTGAAGCTTTTTGGAAACGAACCGTTAGATTTAAAAGAGGTATTGAATGAGGGAAATGGGATTATGCGGCAAGATGATTATTTAGGGGTTGTAGACAAAAATGAGACCAAATATAGAAGTAGATTGTTTGAAGACCAAATTGGGATTGGCGAGCTCTCACTTACACAGATGAATATTCAAGGCCTTTGTTCGTCTATTGATGAATTTAAATTTCTTCTTTGCGAGGCGCATTCATCTCATAAAGTAATCGGATAGTGTGAAACATTTTAAATGATATTAATGGTTCATTGGTTGATATTGCAGGTTATAAAATTGAATGCGCTTGCCCTTGGTGCTTTGAGCTATATAGTTATTAAATAATTACTTTTTTTAACTGTAAGTAAGGAGCGAGATTAAAACTTAAAACGAACAGAAATTACTCCGTACATTAAAGGGACTTTTCCCTCCTCAAAGCCCCGCTCTTTATGCTAAAGTTTGACTCTTTCTCTCAACTTCGCTTTTTAAAACAGTAAAAAACTTTAGCGTGAAGAGCGGGGCGTTGAGGAGGAACAGCCCCTTTCATATACGGAGTAATTTCTGTTCGTTTTAAGTTTTAATCTCGTTCCTTACTCTCGGTTTAAAAAAATTGTTTTTTTATTTAATTTCTGAACGTTTTTGAATTAATGCATGTTTTGATTTTGGCTCTCCGCACATGAATAATTAAAACGAGACTTGCATATTGTTTTATTATACGAGTTTTTTACTGTTTTAAAAAGTAGAGTTAAGAGAAAGAGTCAAACTTTAGCGTAAAGAGCGGGGCGTTGATGAGGAAGCAGCCCCTTTCACACACGAAGTAATTTCTGTTCGTTTTAAGTTTTAATGTCCCTCCTTATTTTCCGTTAAAAAAACTTGTTTTTTTTATTTAATTCTTTTGTACAGATTCAGTACATTCTTAGGAAGTTAGTTAAGTGTCAGCGTTAGCTAAATCTCATTGTGAAAGGGGCTTAAGTACAATAAAAAGGAACCACTCATTCTCTCTAGGTAATTAATAGGACTAATTTGAATTCATTGTTCAAGTTTAGAAACTTTAATTAAAAAAAATTGTTATGCTGAAGTATAGCCTTCACGGATTTTAATTAGATATTTAAGTTGTACCGTTTGTTCTTCAATTAACTTAGTTGAATATTATACTTACCAAGTGGCAGCAGTAGAAAGCAAGGAAATGAAACTGGTAAGAAAATGGGATTATATTATAGTTTTAATAATTGTTTTTTTTTATATTATATTACATTTCACTTTTTTTAAATACTTTTCATTACATTTCATATGTTTAATTACGGATATCATGCGAAAAGTGAATTAATGTAACCCTACCAATTTTATTTGACTTTGATTAGAGACAAATAAAGAAAGAAGAAGGGGTTCCTTTCTTATTTTTTTGTGAGTACTTATGCCTAAAAGAGACGTAGATAGCCTATTATGGTTGCAATGATAGCTCCAACTTAGTAAAGAGTGAACCATGGCTTATAGAAAATAGTTTAAAATGTGATTAAAGAAATGTCCTGTTAGAAAAAATTGTAATTTCTAGCTGATTCAGGAATAGTATTAAATTGATTAATTGTAAAAGTTGACTTTAATATTTATAATCTCATTAATAATTTTGATTAGTCTTAATTTTCTACAAAACTAGCTCTTTACTGAAAATTGGTGCATCAAAAGTCAAATAGGAGCAGAAAATAAGTACCTAGCAGAAAATTAAAGACTAGTTCATAAGGATCTCAATAGTCTTTCACAGACCATGGAATCAATAAATTTTATCATAATTCTGTTAATATATATATATATATATATATATATATATATATATATATATATATATATATATATATATATATATGTATATAGAAGACAGATCAAGGATACGTGTTTATTTGTTGTTTTCTTTCGGGTGTGATTGTATAATCACATTATTATTCACAATTTCGGGTGTGAATAAATAATGGTCCTAGAAGTCCGGGAGAGGGTGCATTCGAACGGAAATTAAAAATTCTAGTAAAGTAGTATTCGAAAGGATTGGAGGGCAACTAGGCCCCCTCCCACGCTTATTTTTTCCCGGAATTTACCTGATCAAATTTTGAGATACCCATTTTGTTCAATATAGTTGAATGGTCAAATAAATATGTCTTTATGTGTAAAATGACCTCCTACAGTCCATGTAGAGGGGGAAAGTAAGTTATGAAATTCGTCAACTGTTTACGTATGATATTTGTTATTGGGAAATATACAGACATTCTTTTTTTGAGGGGGGTTGTGCGTGGGGTGAATCTCTATAGGGAGAATGTTCCTTGGGAAGAGAAATTTCAGGGTGAATATTCAAGGGGAAATGTTACACTGGGGGGGGTCGAAAGAATCACTATACAAAATTCTTTTTAATTCTTTTTAATTTTTAACTCTTTTAAATTTTTCAAATGGAGGTTTTCTGGGGGAATTATCCAAGGGAATTTTTTCGCGTGTTTCGATTTCTGGGAAATAATTTCCACGGAAAGGACATTTCTGGAGTGATCGAGAAACTGATTGGAGACTAAATTTTTATTCAGATGAAAGAGTGCTCAGGAAAATTTTTCAGGCTGAATCGTCTGCAAGCATCTTTATAGGAAGGAATATTTTCAGCGAAGATAGAACTGTCTGTAGGGAATTTGACGGAGGAGGGGGGCACTTTAGATCGAAGGAAATTTCCACGGTGGAGTTTTCTGTGAGAGGGAGGCTATACTTCATATAGAGTGAGCCAGATTTACCGGCATTATTTGAAAAATGTACAAAAATTATTCCATATATGATGGGTTGCCCCCTTCGGAATACCTTGCTCTTTAAAGTTGACTGTTTGTCCCAATTTTTTAAGAGCGTCTACTGAAACACGGTTGCTGTTTAATTAGAATAGGACGCTCTTTTAAAACTGTTAACAGCTTTAGTGTAACGAGTAAGGTATTGAGGAGGGGACAACCCTTCATATACGGAACAAATCAGCTAAAATGAATATGCAAATTTGTTTTTATTTTTCATATGCGGTACAGGGTTGCCAGCTTGTACAATTTTTGCAAAAATGAACTCTTTTTTTCCTTACTCTCTTTCACACCACGGACCGGATGCGCTCTTCTTGCACATTGTTTGCTCTTTTCACTCGTTTATGAAATGATGATAGAACAAGTATTCAGTGAAATAAAAAAATGGTAGGCTATTTGACCTGACTACAGGGAAGTCACCTCTTATATTCCTTTCAAAATGTTTGGATAAAATGGAGACACAACTTCAACTAAAAATTTGATGCAGTCAACCATAGTTAAGTTAAAGATCCAAGCAACCAAAATAAACACCTTACAGCAGAGGATTTACCTTTTAGGCTAAAAAAAAGAATTATAATCCTTATTTAGAGGTTAATTTAAGTAGGGAGTCCTCCTAACTCTATTTTAAATACATTTCAAAAATTTAAAGGTAATATGTTTATTCACCGAAGGATAACTGATAATTATTTCTAAATGGCTTCAGGGTGGTCAGAACAGTGAAAGGGGCTGCGGGCACGGCAGCAGCCGCGCGCGCGCAAATTTTTTTGACTTGTCCTCTTTTTTAACAGCTTGCTCCCTTTTTTTTTTGGCACTGATATGCGCTATTTTTGGTGTCGGCAGTTGGCAACCCTGATACTGTGAACCAAAGTCAATCTTGCATTAGATGAAAAACATTTACAACTTTACAAGTTGTTTTTTAGCTGAAAGTAAGGAGCGACATTAAAACGAATAGAAATTATTCCGTTTATGAAAGGAGCTGTCCCCTCTTCAACATCTCGCTCTTTACGCTAAAGTTCTTATTGTTTTAAAAAGTAGAATTTTGACGCTCATACTGTAGGGTAAAGAGTGAGGCGTTGTGGACGGGATATTCCGTTTCATATGCAGAATAATTTGGGTTCGTTTTAAGTTATAATGTCGCTCTTTATTTTCAGCTGAAACAAACTTGTTTTTTTAATACCATAAAGGATCACTTTATTGTAAGGACCACTTTATTGTAAAGATCACTTTATTTTCTTTTGCAAACTTTTTTATTTTTGTGGTCAAGCTATTCAAAAATGATTCGCCGGTCTTGCCCTTACTTGCATAGCTTTGATAAGAAACATGAAATAACAACAAAAGCTAAGAGCTGATACATATTTTCCCGGAGATACTAAAAAAAACCTTTAACTTCTCCCGCTATGTGCCAGAAATAAAGGTGTTAAAGCGAATAAATTAAGGAGTTAGGCATTGGCAGTATAGATGCGGTCCCGGTGTATATGCTGAGCCATTATTTGAGGCTTAATATTAAAAGGAGAGAAAGAAGCCATCGTTTGTTTAATTTACCAATGAATCTTGGCATAAAGCTTAGAAAAACCCTTTAACTTCTCCCGTTAAGTGCCAGAAATAAAGGTGTTATATAAAGGTGTTAATGCAAATAAATAAAGGTGTTAGACAATGATAGTATAGAGGCAGTCCCAATGCATACTGAGCCATTATTTGAGGCTAAATATTAAAAGGAGAGAAAAAGCCATCGTTTATTGAATTTACCAATGAATCTTCACAAAAATCTTAGAAAAATCCTTTAAATTCTCCCGTTTTGTGAAATAAAGGTATTCAGGTTTAATATATATATATATATATATATATATAAATATATATATATATATATATATATATATATATATATATATATATATATATATATATATATATATATATATATGTATGTATATATATATATCATGAAAAGAGAAATCACCAATGCAACAGCACAAACTCGTAAAAAAAAAAAAAGAAACAGAAGGAGAAAAGGAAGACTGTTTTCCTAAATTAGTGATTAATATAGATCAGCACTTGAATGATGCCTTAACCCTACTCATCCATACAATCACATAGGTCAAACAGCATAGCCAAACACAATCAACCATAAAGAATAATCCATGGACAGGCAGTCATGTCGTCAATAAGTATAAGTCGTCATTTACCAAACAATAGAAAAAATAATAAAGACAAATAATTCAGAGGCAACAACCCAACACAAGGGCTCATCAGGAGAATACAATGGCCTATAGGGTTTCGCCACCTATAGTCAATATACATATAGTCAAGTACCATTTTTTATTTTACTTAATACTTTTTCTATCATCATTTCATAAAAAAGTGCAAAGAGCAAATAATATGCAAAAGGAGCGCAAATCTGATCCGTGGTAGGCTAAGGAAAAAAAGATATATATATATATATATATATATATATATATATATATATATATATATATATATATATATATATATATATATATATATATATATATATATATATATTGTTTAGGCATTAAAGGAGTGAGATAAAGTGATTTAAAAGCTAAATGTATGGATTGTCTATTAAAGTAATCGCTGATGATGTTTCTAACTGATGTTAGAAATGGCTGATGACTGATCATGTTTCTAATGGCTGATGATGCTAAAACGTAATTAGAAGGCGAGAGCTTTTTTATTGACTGGAGCAGAAATTTTCTTTTCAAAGTTCAGTAAAGGACAGTCCCAAAAATATTCTAGTATACCAAATAGGAACATGTTGAATGCATTGAGTAATTTGATAGGTTTTACAATTTCCCCCGGCACTAATCACCTAGATTGAAATCTTTATTGAGATGGGATGTATATTATTTATAATGTATGTACATTGAATAGACAGCGTTTTGCTTAACAATTAGTAAGAAATATTTTTTTTTTTTTTAACTAGACTCTTGTTAGCTTTTCAAACTGATGACACACTTAAGATCCCTTATTAATTTTGGCAAAAAATTTTCTGGAAGATCCCTGTGGGGCTAGGACAGTTTTCTCTTACGGCTTTTATCATAGAGACCGTCAGTCGACACAGAGACTCGCAAAATGACATTTATCGTATCGGACGTCCTTAAATATCCTAACTTATTTTTATATAGAACATGTTTTTTCGTCACAGAAGTATGGCATAACTTTATTTGGTTTTGAGTTCTGTTTGAAACTGAATAAAAACTGAAAGAACAGGGGCTTTTCAAGAAATCTGTGAACCAAACAAAGTAAAAATTGAACAAGAACACATTAAGACTAAAACCGAAACAAACTAAAAAAGTAATCAAGTGCTTATGTTGAAACTAAGAAGACAAAACGCCTTTAATATTTTAATTTTTTCAGGTAATGCCGATTTTAATTCTTGCTGCTCTGGTGTGCTTGACAATAGCTGGTGGTCATGGAGGTGGCCATGGAGGAGGTGGATATGGTGGAGGTGGCCATGGAGGAGGCGGATATGGTGGTGGTGGCCACGGAGGAGGTGGATATAGTGGAGGTGGCCATGGAGGAGGTGGATATGGTAGTAGTGGTCACGGAGGAGGTGGTTATGGAAAAGGTAGTAGTTATGGCGGAGGAGGTGGATATAGTGGTGGCCCTGGAAATTGTGGGACATGTGTATGTCCAGTTGTCGTGCAGGGTAAGTTATATTTTCTGCGAAATTGAAATTATTGAGGCTAATTTTATTCTTAAATATGAAGCATAAAATGTTCATTTACCTAATTGCCCTAGTTTATTTTCTCTTTTTACTATGTGGGCTTACTATCTGTCTCAATTCACGTTTCCTTTGGGTCTTCGGCTGTCGTTGTCTCTTGGTCTTTGTTGTTTTGGAAAATGCTAGGTCTGTCGCTTCTGAGGATGTGTTGGCTAGTTTGCAATTAAGCTTACAGAAAATAAAACGGTTTTGATCTCATTAAACCGATGTAAATTTTTGAAAAGTAGAGCTACTTTGTGAACTTCTCTTTTAGCTTGACTATACATCAAGTTAAAATCAGGTTATCTTTCTAGCACAAATCTTATACAATGCAGAATCCTCTTTTTGCCTTTTTCAGTTTATTTTTTCAATTATTTTTTCTTTTTTTGTAGAAATGTTTCGTTGAGTTGAGCGTGAATGGTGATTCCTACTACGTGGATAAGACACTGGTGTTATTGCACATACACCTATATTGTGGGTCTCTTACAGAAAATCTTTCTTACTTGATTTAGATAAACAATTCCTCTCCCGCAAGATCGTATCCAGGACTTAGTCTTCAAATATTTGTTCGTATGCATTTTTGTTCCGTTTATACAAGTCTATCAAAATTTTCAGTGGGGGGGGGGTCAAACCACCTAGATACGGCCTTGGTCTCCTCTGTTCTTTAATATTAAAACAAACAAAAACAGCTAGATTTCATAATTCTGTTTTTTGATTTTTTTTTATGATACTTTTTGAAAACGAACTATATTAAAACATTTATTCCCCATCTTTGTAAAATTGTTCTAGGCTTGGCGATTTCCCACCTCTCATGATAAAATGTTACTTAACTCTAGGTTCCTTCGTTTATTTTGAAATTTATTTTCAGGTTATGGCCATTAGCAATGGATCCTACAGAGTCGAGAAATATCAATGAGGCCAAAGAGATAAAGCGGATACATATTTTGTTTAATTTTAAATATATTAATTTATTTATCTCCTTTGAAAGTGTGTTTTTCCCCTATTTCTCATCAATCCATTGTACAGGCATTGTCAATAAGGAATTGTCGGGCTCTCGGTTTTTTTTTCTGTTGCTCCCTCTCTCTCTCTATCAAACCCTCTGTCAGAATCCCTTCCTTCCTCTTTCCAACTTCTCTCTCTCTCTCTCTTTCTCCACCTCTCTTTTTCTTTTTCTCTCAGTTCTCTCTTCTTTTTTTTCTAGCATAAAAGAAAAATTAAGATATTTTTAAAGTATTTTTAAAGGTATATGAAAATATTTAGTTAAATTTTTTTATTTAATTAAAAAAATTGTTTTTATAAGCAACGACTCTTATCAAGCATCTTTTTGCTTGTGATATCGTTCTTAGATAGATTGCATTGTCTTCTATCCTAAAAGACAAGTGATCCACGTGAGTAGAGAAAATTCAAATGTAAAATGACAAACCCTCTACAATGGCTACATATTTGGAATCTAGAAAAAAGCGAGAATTGGTTTCCTCTTGCATAAAACTTTTTTGGAGATATTCCTACAGAAGGTTTTAATGTATTTTCTATATTGGAATGTATTTGCTATTCGGTCAATCTTTGTGCTGCTTCTGCCGCTATAGCCGGAGCTCAAAGATTGTCGAAGTATTTGTGAGGATGGTTGTGAAGACGGTGATCCTTTTTGAGGTCTCTTCAGTTTGTAAGTGTCACGATAGCTCCGGGAACCAAAAGAAAAAGTATTCCATCATTAAGTGTAAGCAAAAATCATTTGTTAGAAAGTAATTAATTTTTTTTAAGGGGAGGGGGCAGGGAAGCGATCTGTGGAGTGTGGTACAGGATGATTTTTCTTTTTTTTTGTGGGGGTGATTGATTTTTTTAAATGTATTTGTTACTCGGTCAATCTTTGTGCTGCTTCTGCCGCTATAACTGGAGATCAAAGATTGTCGAAGTATTTGTGAGGACGGTGATCCTTTTTAAAGTCTCTTCAGTTTGTAAGTGTCACGATAGCTCCGGGAACCAAAAGAAAAATATTCCATCATTAAGTGTAAGTAAAAATCATTGGTTAGAAAGTAATTAATTTTTTAAGGGGGAGGGGGCAAGGAAGCGATCTGTGGAGTGTGGTACAGGGTGATTTTTCTTTTTTTTGTGGGGGGGGGGATTGATTTTTTTTAATGTATTTGTTATTCGGTCAATCTTTGTGCTGCTTCTGCCGCTATAACTGGAGATCAAAGATTGTCGAAGTATTTGTGAGGACGGTGATCCTTTTTGAAGTCTCTTCAGTTTGTAAGTGTCACGATAGCTCCGGGAACCAAAAGAAAAAGTATTCGATCATTAAGTGTAATTAAAAATCATTTGTTAGAAAGTAATTAATTTTTTTCGGGGGAAGGAGGGCAAGGAAGCGGTCTGTGGAGTGTGGTATAGGGTGATTTTTCTTTTTTGGGGGGGTATTGATTTTTTGCTGAGGGGGGAGGTCAAAATTGGTCCGGGAAAAAGTACTCCATCACTAAATGTAGTAACAGTAACTTAACAGATACTGAATCGTGGTGGTGCCGGTGGTGCCAGTTAGAGACTCCAGAAAGGAAGGCTTGAGCAAAATAACTACACATTTGATCGCGAGAAAACAACGAGAATCTTAACTGACAAAAGAGTTTTTCTTTCAGATATCGCAAAACTAACCAAGAAAGCTCTGTTCCTACTCAAGGTTCCCAACTGGACATATTTTATATCCAAAGGGCATATTCCTGTGTGCTTAGACACAATGACATTATAGGGTAAATAATAGACACATTTCAGAAATTTGGGACATAAAAGGGACACATTTGGAAATTTATGACGTAAAAATAAAACATTTCCCTACTTTGCAAGTGCGTAATCTATAAATGATTTTATATCTTTATGTTTTTATGCTACAGTCAAGATGATAGTATCAAGTATTGCCAACTAAAAATGAAAAGTTAACAAAATGAAACTTTTGGATTCTTGACGGTCTGGAATTAAAACAAAAGCCAACCACCCAGGGTGAATTTTGCCAATATGTTTAAGGGGAGAGCTACTTGGTCACGATGTGTTTTTTTGTGTCCATTAAGTTGAAACTTTCAGGACATATTGAACGGTGCCTGAACCTTCAGGGAACGCTTAAGGGGATTTGAACAAGATTAAAGACACCATGTGTACCCAGGTTACCAGGTTACCAGATTATATCTGCAATACGTTATGAGCGGCTAAGGGTCATAATATTCAACCAAAAGATACATGTGCATCTCGATTGTCAAAAGGGCATATCTAAAATATTGCAAGAACAGCTAATGACGTTTAATCGAAATTTTCATGGAATGCGGAGGAGTTGTCGAAATAAATCGAAAGCCACTAATTAGAACTATTAAATTAAAATTAGATATTTTAGTTTTTACACCAGAGACATAAAAAGTAGTGAAATGTTCATTATTTTAATAGCCAATACCAGAACTTCGGCAATCAAAAACGAACAGAAATTAACTAAAGAAAAATCTGAAAAAGAAGTTTTTCAAAGAAAAGCTAAAAGCCATATTAAGCTTAAGACCACCAGGAATAAATTTCTATTAGCCTATAATTAAAACTCAAAACGACTAGAAATTACTAGTACAAAATAATCATATACGACATACAATACTTTATTAATAAACGCAATTATAACTCTTTACATTATACATCTACTGCACCGAAAAAACATACACTTTTGTTGGCGCGCACTAGTAAAAATTAACCGTTTTCTAAACAAACCGAAAAATATCGTAGTAAATAGCTAACAAAAAAAGAAAAAAACATCACACACAAAAAAGGATCTATTTCCTTCACAATATCCCCTAAAAAAAAAAACTCTAAACAAAACTACTCTCTCAGTACCACCCATCCACCCACTCCTCCTTACTCACCCCCAAACCAACCAGACCTCCCACCTCCTATATCTTCAAAAATAAATACAAATTCAACCATTCTTTATTAAATAATCTTTTAACTTTCTCTTGAATTCTAGAAGATGCTAAGCCGCCCTGATACTCACTGGTAGAGAATTCCAGACTGCAGTTCCAAGGAACTGTAATCGAAATCCTGATCTTGTGCTACTCTTAAGCTCAATCACCAATTTATCACCATTCCTCGTTTTATATTCATGAATATCACTGTTAGCACGGTAATTGTCACGAAAAATATCTGGACTAAATTATGCACACACTTGAAAACGAAAACTGTTGCTTGATAATCCCACAGTAGGACCCCATTAAACAAATTTAAAGATTTAAAACAATCACTTGTGCCATTCACATCCTTGAAATACTTGCCTATGATCCTCACGGCATTGTTCTGAAGAATCTGGACTCTTTTGAAATTATTGTAAAAATTGTTGCTTCAAATCAGATAGCCATTTGAAATATATGGGTAAAGTCATTAGAGTGATAAACCGTTAGAAGAACCCGCTTTGGCAAGAAATGCTTCAATCTACGAAGCATTCCAACTTCTCGGGCAATTTTTGAAGAAATAACGTCAGTGATGCTTCCACGAAAGGTTTGAATCAAAAAAAAAAAAAGTATTACACTATAGGAACTTGTTGAATAGGCTTTCTGACTAAAATAATTCGATCTCTAGCATCAACTGACATGCCTACTCTGCAGAAAGTCATTAGAAATTAATTTTTCACGTTGACACACAGCGAACTAAGGTTCATAAGAATCTCCAAGCTTTTCAACGCATCATTTGCTTTCAGCACAACCTCTTCGATCGATTTAGCACACATTGTCCTGTATCATCAGCAAAGATTGTTACATAGACCTCTTGAAAATAAAAACGCATCGCATTTACGTACACGAGATAAAGTAAGGGACCTAAAACAGAACCTTGCGGAACTCCACATTTTAGTCGATAAGAAGATTAAGTCACATCATTAAGTACTACACGCTGGGATCTTCCAAGGAGATAACTTTCAAACCACTGTAAAGAAGTTCCGCGAATTCCCAGACACTTGGGTTGGTCCAGCAAAATCTGGAAATCTACAGTATCAAATGCTTTCCTTATATCAATGAAAATTGACATTGGTAAGTACCCTTATCCAACGCACCACATTCCACATAACACATTCCACCATATTCTGCAAGGCATGAATTGTGGAGTGTCCCTTTCGGAGCCCAAATTGGATTTCACTTAATAATTCATTAACCTGGAGAAAATCATATAGGCGTTTATGGACGACTTCTTCTAATATTTTTGAGAAAAGAGATAAAATCAAAATTGGTCACCAGTTTTCAACATCGCCTTTGCGGCCACCCCGTTGAAGGGGTATGACCTTCGTAACTTTGAACTGTTCAGGGAACTTACCCTTTTCTAGAGAAAGATTGATAATAAACACCAGACAGTGTAGTATATACCCAAAAATTGCTTTAAGCCCTTGAAGAGTTAAGCCATCCACACCAGCTGAAGTAGACTTCAGCGACTTTACAATTTTACTCACTTCAACGCTAGTACACAAATTAAAATTCATTTCCAGAGATTCACCTCTTATATCACTAAAATTACTACCCTGCATATCTTGATACTTGTCATAAACACTAGCTTGTATTTCAGGACCAATATTCGAGAAAAAATTACCGAATTTATTAACAGTTGCACTTTTATTATCACGGTCACAACCTCTTAAACACACTTCTTCATTCTTCTTGTCTCCTTTGCGAATGAATATACACACTTCTTTATTCTTCTTATCTCCTTTATAACCGATAAGGTCATTTATTGTCCTCCATGTTTCTTTTTATGTTCCCTTTGCTATTCTCAGATTTATGATTATAAAAATTAGAAATTGCTTTCTTTTTAAGTTTATTCAGTAGATTCCTTTGAGATTTAAATAGGTTAAAGGCTTCATCACTTCGATCGTCTAAATATCTCTCACATAACCTATTTCTCAATACTATTTCATCAATTATTTCCATCGAAATCCATGGCTTTCGTGGAACAAGTTTGTTGGACTTATAGTATTAAGGGGGCATGCTCTCTCGTAGATAGGCAACATGGCTGACATCAGGGTATCTAATGCTCTTCAAGGGCATTCTTTTTCTTCAAAAACAGGACTCCAATCAATAATGTTAATCTCTTCTGCAAATTTTTGGAGATTTTCTTTTTTTATTAGTCTAGTCATAACCTTCTTCTTTCGCACTTTTTTCCCAGGGTAATTGATTGTAGCCGTTAATAGTCAGGTCCATGGCAAACTAACACATCAGCAAAGAACCTCACTCTTTTCGCTAAAGTTTTTATTGTTTTAAAAAGTAGAACTGTGACAGAGTCAAATTTTAGCGTAAAGAGCGAGGCGTTGAGAAGGGAACAACCCCTTTCATATACGGAATAGCTTCTGTTCATTTTAAGTTTTAATGTCGCTCCTTACTTGCAGTTAAAAAAAAATTATTTTTTTATTTAATCATATATAAGGAGGCAAGTTTGATCCTGAGTTTCCAAAAGGCTAAGATTATTAAGAATAATCCTTTGGAATATGTAGCTTGGGGTGTCAAACAAAATCAAAACACAACATTATGTAGGAGGGCTGTTAAAAGGATACAATAGTAGTATCTAAGGAATGATAAGAGTATTAATTTTGAACTTCAATATTATATTCAGAGGGATCAAAGACACTATGTGCACCAACAGAGTATATCTGCAGTATATTATGAGCGTATAAGATTCAGAATATTCAATCAAAAGATACTATGTGCATCTCGGTTGTCAGAAGGGCGCATCTAAAATATTGCAGGGAGAGCTAATGACATTTGATTGAAACTTTCAGGGAATGTCGAGGGGTTGTCGCAATAAATCGAAAGCCATTAATTAGAACTATTAAATAAGAACTAGATATTTTAGTTTTTACACCAGAAACATAAAAAATGTTCATTATTTTAATGGCCAATACCAGAACTTCGGCAATCAAAAACGAACAGAAATTAACTATAAAAAAAAATATCTGTAATAGACATTTTTCAAAGAAATCTAAAAAGCCATATTAAGCTTAAGACCACCAGGAAAAAAATTTTTATTAGCCTCTAATTAAAACTCAAAACGACTAGAAATTACTATTACAGAATAAATTAAACCCAAAACGAACAGAAACTTAAATAAATGACCACAGAAAACATATAGACAGCAGGTACTAATGTATATGAATAAATAAATCTTAAAATAAATAAAAATTAAACTGGATATTCAAGTAAAACTTAAGACGAACAACAATTACTACAAATAGGAGTTTGGCGACTGTCCTATTCCTCATTCCCTAGCCGTAGAAACTTAAAACTTTTCGCGTCATATGTACTTTACTGAAACGAAATATATTACAAAATTTTCTTATATATTTACAACATTGAAAAATAAAAATAGAAATGGCATCGAAATGAAATTTTTAATTGTAGTTTCCAAGAACAAACATAAATATATATACATATATATATATATATATATATATATATATATATATATATATATATATATATATATATATATATATATATATACTACTACTACTACTACTACTAATAACTCACTGCAGCACCAAGCCGCCTGAGGCCAACACAGCTACGCACGCTCCTCCTCCAACCTAATCTATTTAAAGCCTCCCTCTTTACACCCTCCCAGAAAGTTCCCATTTCCTTTAAATCCTTATTTATGACATCCTCCCAACCCAGACAAGGACGACCTGCTTTCCGTGTAGCCCCAGACGGTTGGCCAAAAAGGACAATCTTCGGTAATCTGTCATCCTTCATCCGTAGAACGTGGCCTAGCCATCTCAACCTTTCTTTCATTATAGTCCCAGAAAGCGGGATTGAACCACACTTTTCGTACAACCTACTGTTTGAAATACGGTCAGTCAGCCGGGTACCCAGAACAATCCGTAGGCAATTTCTCTGGAAAACATCTAGTAAATTTTCATCTGCTTTTCGGAGTGTCCATGCTTCAGAGCCATATTTGACCACTGTCATCACTGTAGCTTCCAATATTCTAATCTTGGTTTGTAGGCTTATCTTTCTATTCTTCCAAACTTTTTTTAACTGTGAAAAAACACCCTGAGCTTTAGCTATTCTACTTTTAACATCTTCACTGCTCCCACCATCTTTACTAATAATACTACCAAGGTAACTGAAGCTCCCAACCTGATCAATCTTTTCGTTACCTAAGGTCCCCTGTTCATCTTCACTTATTCCTAACCTTAGTGACTTAGTCTTCTTAACATTAATTTTCAAGCCTATTTTAGCACCCTGAACTCGTAAAACCTCTAAAAATTCATTCATTTTGCTCACACTTTCATCTAATATGCTTAAATCATCAGCATAATCTAAGTCCAGGAGCGTTCTTCCTCCCCATTTGATTCCATGGTCTCCAATCGCCTTTCCTGTGCTCCTTAAGACGAAGTCCATCAAAATGATCCATATAAAGGGGGATAGAACACAACCCTGCTTAACTCCTGATTTAATACAAAACCAGTTGCTAACCTCATTTCCTACCTTAACCGCAGCAGTATTATTCTCGTACATAGCGCAAATCACTTTAATGTATTTTTCTGGTATACCATATAACGATAAGACCTTTGTTAACGCTGTTCTATCAACAGAATCGAAAGCTTGCTCATAATCGATAAAATTAAGGACCAAAGGTGTTTGACAACGAAGGGACTTCTCAATTATTAGCCTAAGAGTGAAAACATGGTCGACAAATCCTCTACCTTTTCTAAAACCGCATTGTTCTTCCCTTAAAACTTTGTCTACAGCATGTCTCAGTCTAAAAAGTATCATGTTACTCAGTAATTTGCTACCTACAGAGACCAGACTAATGCCTCGATAATTCCGACATTCACTCTTGTCACCTTTCTTATACAGTGGTTTAATTAAGGTTTTCCTAAAATCATTGGGTACTTCCCCTTTTTCAAAAATCATGTTCATAATCTTCAGTAGCTTATTCCTATCCTCAGAGCCACCATATTTAAGGAACTCATTAATCATACTATCAGCACCTGGGGCCTTATTATTTTTTAATCCTTCTAGTACTGTCGCTAATTCTTCCTCACTAAACAAATCTTCCTTCACATCCAAGGTATCACAAACTTTTTCATTTTCATCTATATCTTTTCCTGCAACTGTATCTCGGTTTAGCACATTCTCAAAATGTTCCACCCATCTTTCTTTAACTTTTTCCTTATCACTAATTGTGGCCCCATTTCTATCTTTAACTGGGACTAGTCCGGATCGGCTACTCCCTTTCAATATATATATATTTATATATATATATCAAATTGAAGCCGTCCTGGCTGAGTGGCTGGCGCGCTGGCTTAAGAATTCTTTGTCCAAGGGGCACGGGTTCGATCCCAGTTGTGGCCAGTTATTTAGCTTGGGACGGGGTTTAGTGGCTTGACTCTGTAAGCTCAGCCAGAGTCGACCCACCTCTAAATGGGTACCTGGAGAAATCTGGGAAGGTAAGCAGGAAGGGTGTAAAGTACAGGATGGTCGGCCCCAAGCCCCCACATTGCACTTCCTGGCTGAAGGGCCATGAAATGGAGATCAGATCCGCCAGTTTGGACCTAAAGGGTCTAGTGCCGTCTTACTTACTTGCTTACTTACTTACTTATATATCAAATATTTAGTTTATTCCTTAGTTATTTCCAATCATCTTGACGTTTAAAATGATTTTATATTTATTTATTGGCAATGTTATAAAAAATCGAAAGTACAGTATTTAATAAAACGCAAATGACGCAAAAGGCTTTTGACTTTTACGATCACAGAAGGGGAACAAGGGCAATAGCCAAAAACCTGCTTGAACTAATTTTGTTCGTCCAAGTTTGACTTGAATGTTCAATTTATGTGTTACTCGTTTTAAGATTTATTTATTCATCCACAATAGTATATGCTTTTTTATTTTTTATCTATATTTTATCTATATATTTTTTATCTATATGTTTTTTTCTGCTCGTTTATTTCAATTTCTGTTATTTTTAGACTTAAATTATTCTTTAGTAGTAATTCCTGATCGTTCTGAGTTTTAGTTATTATATAAACTTATTTCTGCTTGTCTTAAATTTATTATGTCTCTTTACTTTTCTTTGAAAAACTTCTTTTCCGGAACGTTTTTCTTTTCTTTAGTTAACATGTATACACGCTTCACCCAATGTACAACAACCAATGCTTTTTTCAGAATTATTTACTCATGTAGAGTGCTTAGAAATATCTTATAGAGTGCACTCTATAGGTGCACTCTATAAGCACTTATATAGAGTACTTAGAAATGTGCAACCAATAGAATGTTGCCAATAGAACAACAGAACACGGAAAACAGAAAGTTGAGCAGAATTGGACGTGCATTAAACGGTTAGAATAATGTAAAAGGGCGTGAATGCAGTCAACCACCAGAACATAAAACGTAAAGGTCAAGATTTTTTCTTTGTCTTTTTTTTTACGTCAGAGCAAATAGGGCAGGTGAAAGCATTTTTGTTTCAGTGAAAATTCTCTTTTTTTAAATGACCTTGAGTTTTTATTGTTTCAATAAGAATATTTAAGCTGTAATTAAGTGAATCAGATTAGTTGAACAAGTAGGCTTATAGAAGTCATGAAGATTGTAAGTAATATTTTTGTGGCCTTTGAAAAATTACATGAATTTTCAAATACAAGATGATTTAGAACTTAATTTGCAAAGCTATGCAACAGTCACAACACAGGTCGGGATGCAGTTGTGGGTACAGTGTGAACAACCACAAATCAGTTCTTCATTTGTAGGAAATATTAAGACTCAAAACTTTTGTTGTTTTTACTCGCTTAAAATTTTATGCAAAAGTAAAATTCATATTTTTAAAAATAAACGTTCATCGTCCGAAAAAAATTCATTTGGAGCAATATGGCTGTTATATCATTCACCTCAAAACGTCATCCGATCTAAATTCGAGTCAGGAGCAAACAAAAAAAATACTTAACTTAGAATTTTATTTAAAAAAAAAAAGATACTGAATAATATACGTTGATCGTGCGAAAGAAACTTATTTGAAACAATTTTATTGTTAAACCACTCACCATCGAACAATATCTGATCAAAATTTGAGTCCGAAAAAAAAATATGTAGCCTATATAAAAACTATTACACAAGAATTTTCGTTGTTTTTACTCGCTTAAAATTTTATAGGAAAAAGAAAGAAAAATCCGGTCTTGAATAATATATGTTTATCGTGTAAAGCAATTTTGAAACAAAATGATTGTCAAACTACTCAGCGACATCCGGTTCAAATTTGAGTCAAAAACAAAAAAAAATGCTTATAGAAAACACTATTACTCAAAATTTTTCTTTGTTTTTACTCCCTTAAAATCGTATAAAAAAACAAATAAGATTTTGAATAGCATACGTGCATCGTGCAAAACTAACTCATTGGATGCAAATGGTTATTAAACCCGAAACGACATCCGACCTAAATTTGATTCAGCAATTTTGTCATAATATTTCAAATGTCTAGTAGCCTCCTCAAGGAGTAAAATGGCCCAATTGGCCCAGGGCCGAAGGTTGTAAGTTCTGCAAGTCAACATTTTCTACATGTAAGTTTTATTATCGGGAAATGGGGGGGGGGTATGTATGATCCAGGGAGTCACTATTTGTCTCTCCAGAAATATGGGCAATGGACTTTCTTACGAAAATACGTCACAAAAATAAACCAACTGAATTAAATCAAACCTTTAACACAGTATAGACAAATAAAGATAGGTAATAGAAGTCCTGACAAAAACACTCCTTTTTTTCTTTTTGAATAAAACATGATGAAAAGCATGGTTAATGGAGAAAAAAAAAGCTGGCGAAAACTAAAAGTACGTCCTAAGCTTTATCAAACAGTTCATGGTGACGAACTGGAAATACACGTCTAAGGAGCGACCCGGCTCAATAGTAATCGAAACTCTAAAAAATAGAATTTTTATACCAGAAGATACATTAAAAACATTGTATTTTTATGCTGATTTCAAACATATAAATGATTTCATGAAACATATTCATGAATTATAGTCTTACTCATCAAAAGTTGAGCCTAAGGACATTTTCCTTATTATCGAAAAAGGGGAAAACACCACCTAAAAGTCATAAAATCTTAATGAAAATCACGTGATCATTTTCAGCGTATCAGAGAACCTTAATACAAAAGTTTGAAGCTCCTATATTGCAAAAATGTAGAGCCTTGTATTTTTTGCTAGAAGAAAAATCACGGACGGGTGTTTATTTTTATTATTATTTTTCTTAGGGGTGATTCTATCGACCGAATAGTCCTAGAATATTTCAAGAGGACTCATTTGAACAGAAATTCAAAGTTCTAATTCCCTTTTAAGTGACCAAAAAAGTTGGAGGTCAAATAGGCCCCCTCCTGGGCTCATTTTTTGCCGAAGTCACCCGATAAAAATTTTGAAAATGCCATTTTGTTCAGCATTGTCAAAAAATCTAATAACTATTCTTTGAGGGTTATTTAGTCCCCCACAGTCCCTGGTGAAAGGGCTACAAGTTATAAGCTTTGCCCTTTTTACACTAAAGTTTTTTTTTGTACTTTCAAAAGAGATATTTATTCTATTTAAACGGCCTTGGTGATTCAGGGGTCTTTCTTGTAGAACTGAAACACAATTTGAACTTCAGCGAGGTACTGACTAGGGAGTAAACCCCCTCATATACGTAACAATTTCTGTTCGTTTTAAGTTTTAATGTTGATCCTTACTTTAAGTTGAAAAAAACTAGTTTTTCTTTATTCAATGCTTACACAAACCCAAATAGGACTAGTTTACTTATAAAGCCAATAAATAAACAACCACAGACCAAATTCTTTGCGTTTTCCTTTCGCAGATTATTTTTTTCCAATACAGGGTGAGGAATGGCGAAGATAGTTCAAAGGAGGGGACAAGTTCAAAGATATATTCTAATAGAAGACAGTAAATGTGGTCCTCTTTTAGCTTCCTTACTGTGCCCCCTACCCCTATGGAATCCCCCTACCCCTACTTATGCGAAGCTCTAATTTTTCACCTCTACCCTACTTATGCAAAGCTCCAATTTTTTTTACCCCCTACCCCTACATATGCGAAGCTCTAATTTTTTAGTTCGACAGTTTGAGCAAAATAATAACATAATTTGCTCTGACGAGATCCCTACTCAGCCGCCCTCCGTGCAAAAAGAGGAAAGAATAAAATATAACGCAAAAAAAATAAATAAAAAGTCCAAGTTACAGAAAAAATACTATGCCAGCACCCCCAATCTCACCATATGCAAAAAAGCGACTGAGAAATAAGCCTGGAACAACTAAACTTTTGTTCGAGTATGCATTTTATTTCATAGTAATATAGTTATTGCGCTGAGGTGGTGCAGGAGATGGAGCGCCAGAACCATTTGCACTATTTTCTGGTGTTCGGTTGCTGAAATTTTAGTCTTTTATTTGTTCTAAGTGGATTTCTTACGTCATTTTTAGCCAGTGTGGTCTTTTAATTTAGATACGACAATTAATTTCTTAGCAGGACAATTAATGACAATGCTAGACTAAGTTAATGCCGGTTTAATACATCGTCAAATGACTGGATATGTTGCTTTTTGATCAAATCAATTTTATGTCATATTAGTAGGATGACATTAAAATTTCTTGGATATTTAGAGGCAAGGCTTAAGGTTTGTTTTTGGTTTTTAACTAGCATGCTTTTGGAGGTGTTAACGAGCATTTTGATGAAAAGGATTAGATGCTTAGAGAGATTAGGTTTTTAGGATAAATGGATCCTCGATATTTAGGAGGATTTTAAAGAGGGTTTAGGCAAGAATACAGAAAAATGATGTCATCTCACTCGCGACGTGCATCGTTGCCTCATGATTTTTTACTATTTTTTTTCTTTTATTTTCAACATCTTCATTTGAAAGTGATGTTTAAATGTATATGAGCTAAAAGTTGCGAAAAAATGTTTTCTAGGTATTCTTTTCACTTATTCTCGCCGCTTTGATATGTATCGCATTTGCTGGCGGCTATGGAGGAGGAGGAGGAGGTGGCTACGGAGGCGGTGGTGGCTACAGTGGTGGTCCTGGAAATTGTGGTACTTGTGTCTGTCCAGTTATAAAAGAAGGTATGATGTTCTATAATATGTTTTGCTTCTGTTTTAGCTCATGTTTCTTTCTATTAATATAAAATGATCTATGCAAAACAAATATAATAATTAAACAATAATTAAAAATTTTTATGTCTACTTTATTAATTAACACAATTATAATACTTTACTTTTTACATCTACTGCGCTGATGGAAAAGCATACGTTTTTTGTCGGCGTGCAGTAGCAAAATTAAACCATTTTCTAAACACACCAAAAAAAAATAGGATAATAAATAACTAACAAAAAGAGAAAAAACCTACCACAAAATATAATAATTAAAATAATTAATTAAATAGAAAAATTAATGTATAAATTAAAAAATAAAATAATAATCAATATAGCTATAAGTAATATAAAATAAACAATTGATATAAAAAAGATAAAGATCCTCAAGAGCCGTTGACGGTCTATAAAACGTCAAATTGACATTTTAGCTTGTGGGTTGTCTTAACAGAGATAGGGGGAATACCTGTCACCCAATCATGCGGTAGTGGGAATCAAAGCCAGGACCCCGAATTTCTCAGCAGAGCACCAATTAATCATACTACCATAAGGTTAGCTATCATGTTCTTACATTATTAAGGAAGAGGCACGGTATTAAAGATATTTGTTTCTCCCATTTCACAAACCAAAATGTGTTTGAAGCTTCGATAATAATAATACTGTTAGCCCTTAGATAATGGATATTTAGCTCTTAGATAATTTAGCCCTTTTGGCCCTATAGATATTTAGCCCTTAGATAATGGAAAAAAATAATAATTTCAACAGAGATTTTTTTGTTGAAATAGTTAGCAAAATTTATGAATATGATACATAAACCTAAATAATTACTAAAATTAATGTACTTAATTGTACTTACTTATTTGGGTCAATTTCGAGCCTTGTCCAGGCCGATCGTGGCATACAGGATTTGCCGACCAGCGTCCCTCCATCGTTCTCTTTCAAGTGCAACTGGCTGAATTAATCGAATCCATTGTCTATTCCAGCGATGCCTGTGCTAAAATAAATACATAAACAATTGTCGTTTTTGCAAGGGGAGAGACTGTGCCTTACTAATATTAAATAAAATTAAATAAAAAACGTAATTAAAGTAATTAAATAAAAAACAAGTTTTTTTTTTAACTGAAAGTAAGGAGCGATATTAAAACTTAAAACGAACAGAAATTACTTCGTATATGAAAGGGGCTGCTCCCTCCTCAACGCCCGCTCTTTAGGCTAAAGTTTGACTCTTTCTCTCAAATCTACTTTTTAAAACAGTAAGAAACTTTAGCGTAAAGAGTGGGGCGTTGAGGAGGGAGCAGCCTTTTTCATATACGAAGTCATTTCTGCTCGTTTTAAGTTTTAATGTTGTTCCTTACTTTCAGTTAAAAAAAACTTGTTTTTTTATTTAATTACTGAACTTTTTTAATTAATGTATGTTTTGATTTTGGCTCTCCGCAGATGAATAATTAAAACGAAATTTTCATATTTATTTTTTTGGCTAAATGGCTTTCTCATAGTTTTGATCGAATGGTTTTGAGAAAAAAGGAGTGGGGGAGGAGGCCTAGCTGCCCTGCAATGTTTTAGCTACTTAAAAAGGCAACTAGAACTTCTAATTTTTTACGAACGTTTATATTAGTAAAAGATATACGTAACTTACGACTTAGCTTACGTAACGAACTTCTGTATTCGTATGTTTTTATTACGTATATAAGGGGGTTCACCCCCTCGTCAGTACCTCGCTCTTTACACATAAGCTTAAATTTTGTCCCAATCCCTTAAGAATGACCCCTGAATCACAAAGGCCGTAGAATAAATAGTTGAAATTACTAAAAATACTTTAGCGTAAAGAGCGAGGTATTAGGAGGAGAATGAAAGATCCCTCATATACATAATAATTTCTGTTCCTTTTAAGTTTTAATGCTGCTCCTTACTTTCAGTTAAAAAACGTTTTCATATTTATTTTTTCATTGTTTTTTTTTTTTAATAATGCTAGAAAATCCTGCGCTCCGTTCATGGAAATTTTCTTCCCCCATGACAAATTCCTCCAAGGAAAATTCCCCCAACATATCCCTCTCTTCTCAACCCCTCCGCCCAACCAAAAAATCCCCCTGAAAACGCCCCAATCCCCACTTCCCAATAACCATTACTATATGTAAGCACTGGTCAAAGTTTGTAATATGTAGCCCCTCCCATGGGGTCTGTGGGGGAGTAAGTCGTCCCCAAAGACATAGTTATAAGGTTTTTCGACTATGTTGAATAAAATGGCAATCTCAGAATTTCAATCCGATGACTTTGGGAAAACAATTAGCGTGGGAGGGGGCCTAGGTGCCCTCCAATTTGTTTTGTCACTTAAAAAGGGAACTAGAACTTTTTATTTCCGTTAGAATGAGCCCTCTCGCAACATTCTAGGACCACTGGTTCGATACGATCACCCCTGGAGGAAAAAACAACAAACAAACAAACAAATGAACACGCATCCGTGATCTGCCTCATGGCAAAAAATACGAAATTCAACATTTTTGTAGATAGGAGCTTGAAACTTCGACTGTAGGGTTCTCCAATACACTGAATCTGATGGTTTTAATTTCGTTAAGATTCTTTATTTAAGGTGTTTTCTCCTATTTTCTAAAATAAGGCAAATTTTCTCAGGCTCTTAACTTTTGATGGGTAAGACTAAACTTGATGAAACTTATATGTTTAAAATCAGCACTAAAATGCAATTCTTTTGATGTAGCTATTGGAATCAAAATTCTGTTTCTTAAAGTTTTAGTTACTATTGAGCCGGGTCGCTCCTTACTACGGTTCGTTACCATGAACTGTTTGATTTTCTTTCTTCTTTTGTTGGTACGAAAAATTTTATGGTCCACCTGAAGGAAAACCTATTCCTTGCAAAAAAAGCCTTACCCAACCATAGCTTGGAGTTGCTATAGGTTTTTCCCCCGTTTGGTATCTTAACTCTTACATTAGCTCTTAACTCTTGTCTTAACTATTGTTTTAGCTGTATCCTTGATTAGCTTGTCCTTATCATATGTTGCTTTTGACTTTTCTCTTTTATTGTTGCTTATTATTTATTGTTACATGTTTCTTTTACTCATTTTGTGATTGTACTTTATTCATGCGTCCCTCCCCTTCCAAAAATAATGGATCAAATTTTAAATCCTACATACTTTCTTCTTATTTATCTGAGTTTTTTTTTTGCTGCTCAACTTGACGCTAGGGTAGCATTTTTCAGGGGATATTTTCTGGTGGGAGGCTTTACCACGGGGAGGAAAAATTATCCGGGACATTTTGCAGAGGGGGATTTTCTAGTGGGTATTTTCCAGTGGAGTACGCTGGACCCAACCCGTTGCTTCACCTCCCTATTCCAGTATTTTAGCTGTTTGCACCTTCGCTTCTGAGCCTTGTTGTTCTGATCGTTTTTTTTTTCAGGATACCACAAGTGAAGAAGATATCCCCATAAAATATGAGAGGAATTTTGTCACGATTTTTTTTTATTTATTTCCACACAATAAATTATCATAGCTTAGTCATATTTTACTCCTGGTTTTGTTTTAAAGGCAATTCGACGGGAAGGCCAGACTAGAAAAGGAGCTTTGAACTGTTCCACCTGCTGCTCCTTTACGCAAAGAATAGTTTTCAGACTCCACATGTCAAAATAAGATATGTTTATAATATCTTATTGCAGAGGTACATTAAAAAAAATCAACGTAAAGAGCTTCTGATGGACTATAATATAAGTTTTCTTTGAAATGGTTTTTGATTACGCACAGGAATACAATATTTACAATCATGAAAATTGGGAAATACCAAATTTATATACTCAGACAGCCAAGGCCGTATTCAGAGGGACTTAGGGGGTTTGAACCTCCCCCCGTGAAATAGTTGTCTGACTTGCAAAAACGTAACAAAAATGAATATAAACGACTTTTGATGCATTTTTAAGGATTGTTTTGTAATCCCCTGAAGAAAATCATTTTTTCCCTCTTCTCCCAAAAACAAACAATCCTGGATGCGACCTTGCCGACAGCATATGGGATTTTGACTCAAGAGCCAGACCTAATTTAGATCGCAATTTGAAATCCTATATTTACTAAAATGTGTAAAACTTTTATTCCAAACAGTCACTAATACGCAGCATTACTCTAAGAGCAACCCTTACCCCCAAATCACCTATATGCCTAGTTTATCTGAGCATACTGAAATTCCTCAGCTAAGTATAAGGCCAAAAGTGTCCCTCTCCCTTTAATGTAACTGCAATAGTCGCCTACTAATTAAGTAGAGTATACTCGGCCAACCAAAATATCAGTTATGGTCAAAACTCTAGGAATGTTTTGTGCCTTATTTACAAAATTTATGTCACTTTGTACCCTGCTGCTTACGTTTATTTAAATATTTAAATAATTAATTATATAATAATTATTGTATAATTACATTATATAATTAATTATATAATTATTATATTACATTATATAATTATATAATTAATTATATATAATTATATAATAATTATATAAATAATTAATTAATTATAAATAATAGTTAATTATTTAAATAATAAATTTATGTCACGTTGTACCCTGGTGATTACTGCTAGGTTGACAAAAGGGATGGAGAGGCAATCTGCCAATATGCAAGTAGCTCATGCATCCAAAACGTGAAATCAGTGGCATTTCAGGGTTTTCCCCTGAGAATTGTTTGTGCTTTTGAGCGATTAAATAAAAAAACCAATTTTTTTTTAACTGAAATTAAAGAGCGACATTAAACTTAAAACGAACAGAAATTACTCCGTATATGAAAGGGGCTGTTCCCTCCTTAACGCCCCGCTCTTTACGCTAAAGTTTGACACTCTCTCTTAACTCTGCTTTTTAAAACAGTAACAAACTTTAGCGTAAAGAGCGGGGCATTGAGGAGGGAGCAGCCCCTTTCATATACGAAGTAATTTCTGTTCGTTTTAATTTTTAATGTCGCTCCTTACTTTCAGTTAAAAAACTTGTTTTTTTTTATTTTTGAGTTCTGAACGTTTTTGAATTAATACTTGTTTTGATTTTGGCTCTCCGCAGATGAATAATTAAAACGAAATTTGCTTATTTATTTTTTTGGCTAAATGGCTTTGTCATATTTTTGATCGAATGATTTTGAGAAAAAAGGAGCGGGAGAGAAGGCCTAGTGCCCCCCCCCCCAATTTTTAATTAAATGAAAAAGTTTTTTTTAACTGAAAGTAAGAAACGGCACTAAAACTTAAAACGAACAGAAATTATTCTGTAAATGAAAGGTCCTGTTCTCTCCTCAACGCCTCGCTCTTTATACTAAAGTTTGACACTTTGTCGCAACAGCAATAAAAAATTTGGCGTAAAGAGTGAGGCGTTGAGCTTACTTTTAGTCAAAAAATATATTTTTTTTTTTGTATTTAGTTTCTGAACGTTTTTCAACAAATGCAGGTTCAAATTTGGCTCACCGTACTTGACAAATTAAAACCAAAGTTGCAAATTAATTTTGGAAGGTTTATTCCTTATATGGAGGGTCGCCCCTTCTTCACTACCTTATTCTTTACGCTAAAGCTGTTAGCACTTTTAAAAAAGCTTCCTATTCTATTTAAAAAGCCCCCGTTTTTCAGTAAAAGCTCTTAAAAAAAATGGGACAAACAGTCAAACTTTAGCGTACAGAGCAAGGTATAAAGGAGGGGGACACCTTTCATATATGGAAGGGAAAATCCACCCCCACATGGAAATCTCTTCCGGTAGAATTTCATCCAACGTAAAGTAAACCTTACTCCGGTTAAATTCCCTCCTGACAGTTCTATCCTCACTGAGAATCCCCCTCCTTGTATAATGGCTTGTGGACGATTCAGCCTGAAAAATTCTCTATAGAATTCTTTCATTTGAATAAGACTTTAATCTCTAATCGGTTTTTTGATCATTCCAGAAATTCCCCCTTCCGTGGAAATTATTTCCCAGAAATCAAAACACGCGGAAAATAGCCCCCAGATAATTCCGCCTGAACATCTCCACATGAAAAATTGGCAGAAACCGTAATACCTCCGGGTCGGCACTGATATTTTCCAGTAATTGTAATTTGCTATTAAAATATTTTTAATATTCGATGCTACTACTGCTACTACTAAACAATTCATAGCAGCACCGAACTGCCTGAGGATATTGACAAAATTGGGCTATATATTTGCATATTTGCACATTTGGGGGGGGGGGGGTAAAGAATAGCAGGTCTGCATGCAAAATGTGTTGGGTACAATTATTCTGCATATCTGAAGTAACAATTTTTTCTGACTTTGAACTGTCCAAGTACTTTACACCCCCCCCCCGCTTATGTGCGAATATTTAACCCAAATTTATGTATTTCCCATCTATTCTGTCAGTCGCCATTGTCTTGTCTCACGCGAAGCTAAAAAAAAAATGTAACGAAGACGCCGGTTTGTTATCAAGTTTCACACAGCGTAAACTTGAATTCCTTCCCCCTACCGAAAATAAGAAAAAAGCAAAACTCAAATAAATATCTTAAATTTGGAAAGCCTTATTTCCACAAGGGGTATTTTCCGGGGGTATTTACCAGGGGGTATTTTAAATGGGAGGGCGTGTTTTCCGGAGGCATTTTCCAGGGTGTATTTTCTGTGGGGAGATGGGTGGGGGTAAATGCCTAGAGCCATGAGGAGGATATGTGAAAGTATAC
Organism: Artemia franciscana; assembly: GCF_032884065.1. Taxonomy (NCBI): domain Eukaryota; kingdom Metazoa; phylum Arthropoda; class Branchiopoda; order Anostraca; family Artemiidae; genus Artemia; species Artemia franciscana. The sequence continues at coordinate 6,997,741 of NC_088880.1, read as the reverse complement.
GTGAATATTTAGAATTTTCAAAAAGCTTCTTATTGTAATTTAACGAGCATTGTGTGTCAATTATTGTTTCTGGAGGATTGGGATGCAAATTCATACTTTAGCATAAAGAGCGAAACATTTGAGAAGGGACATCCCTCGCATACCACCACTGAAAATCTACCACCACTGAAGCATTAGGCAATAGGCTTTTTTTTAATTAAATAAAAAAAAGTTTTTTTTAACTGAAAGTAAGTAACAATACTAAAACTTTAAATGAACAGAAATTGTTCCATACATGAAAGGGGTTGTTTTCTCCTCAACGCCTCGTTCTTTAAATTATAGTTTGACTCCTTGTCATAACTCTAATTGTTAAAACAATGAAAACTTTAGCATAAAGAGCGAGATGTTGAGGAGGAGAAACAGAAAACCAGAAAACCGGACACAGAAAACTAGTTTCATTACAGATTAAATAAAAAAACCAGCTTTTTTAAATGAAAGTAAGGAGCAACATTAAAACTTAAAACTAACAGAAATTACTCCGTATATGAAAGGGGCTGTTCCCTCCTCAACGCCCCGCTCTTTGCGCTAAAGTTTGACTCTTTCTCTCAAATCTACTTTTTAAAACAATAAGAAACTTTAGTGTAAAGAGCGAGGGGTTGAAGAGGGGACAACCCCTTTCATATGTGGAATAATTTCTGTTCGTTTTAAGTTTTAATGTCACTCCTTACTTTCAGTAAAAAAAAAACTTTTATTATATTTAACTTCTTAACCTTTTACAACTGATGCAGTTGCTTGCACACCACCTTGTCCTCCCACCATGACCGATGAATTGTTTGATGCAAAACCGATTAAATTGTGCTGTGGCATTGCAATTTCTTTAAACAGAAGGTTTGTTAACACGATGTGTAGATCTCCAACTGTCCACTGCTGTACTTCAATCAGCTTCAAGAATGGGTCTTTCACAACTTTTTTCCGTCCACCACTCTGATCTTCCTTCACTTCATCGACATTAGAAACTACAACCACTAGGCTTTTTGGAATTGCTCATATTAGTACTCTCGTCGATTATTATAGAAAAACAGTTTTTTCTCATGTGGCAGCACAAGTCATCAAATGTTACTTCTTCAATTATCGAATTGATCACGTGTGTGGCCTTTGTGTGACCATACTGAGCTCATTTTGCAATTTTAGAGTCAGAAAAAGCCCCCAACAGTTTCAGTTAGCTCCTTCGTGATATTGATTGGCAAGCTATAGTGGGTTACAAATCCACTTAAAATTCAGTCTGCTTATCTGATTTTTGGCTACTCGAAAGTCTATCCTCATTTGCTTCCAGAACATCCGTATTAACTGGTCTATGGAAACTACAAAAAGAGTTGAAGAATTTTTTTTCAAATGCGTAGGATTGCTCAAATGGCACCTAATATGGAAGCTACTGCCTGACAAGTCAATGTTACACAAAATACAGCGCGGTTTTCCTGTGGGCCCTTTACTGATATAATGTTTACTCTTGGGGTAAATATTCCAGTTAGATGTCAATGTTCTCTTGTCTAGTTTATTACTTCTGGCACCCTTCTTCACTACTGAAGCCTTTCAACGGTGAGCTTCTGCAACCGATTCTTTAGCAACTGAAATTTCTTTGTCTTGGGAATTGCTGCTCAAAATATCAACAACAGCGTCTACAGTTGAGGTCTCTGGGTGACCTTTTGTTTCTCTTTCTATGTCCGGACTTACAGACTGCCTCACCTCTGAGCCTGTAGGAATGAGAGGCCTGATTCTTACTAGCACTTGCAGTTTTGGTCCGAGGTACATGTCTCCTAACAGACTTGAAAAAGTCGTTAACAGACGGTTGTTCTTTGCTCATCTAAAACAAAAATGAAAAGAATATTTCACAATTACTTATTTGTAGCATACTGTTTAGGTTCAGTCAGAAATTAAGCCAAACAGGCTGACTTCTGTCAAACTTTAGTAAGAAAAATGAAGATACCACCTTGAGCCTTAAAAGCACTGTAAAATTAATAACAAATAACTAATGTAATTGACTGAATAACTAATGTAAAAATTGCCAACGTTACTTTCAAACTTTGGAGGATTTGATACTTATGTATTATTCAGAACACACTCAATAAGTGAAGTTAGGTTCTTTCGTAAAACAAACTACAGTGCAGGTACATTTCATGGGAAGATCCGGTTTCACAGGCACAAAGACAAAACTGAAAGACAAAAGGTTAGGTTAGGTTATGGTAGGTTAGAATTCTAGGTTTTAATTTTACAATTTTCCTAATAAAGTAGTATATTTTCATCATATTTTCTTTTATTTCATTAGCTTTATCAAAAGCTTGGGCTATGTATTTGCACATTATGGGGGAGGTTGCATTATATCAAATACCTGACTTAACCTAACCTAACCACCTCAATATATAAAACATTAATGTACCTGCATCGTAGTTTGTTTTACGAAAGAACTTAACTTGACTCGAGTGTGTTCTGAATAATGCACAAGTACCGAGGATTTAATTAGCAAAAATTTAAATAGATAGGGATGGAGGAAGAGCGTACGTAGCTGTGTTAGCCTTAGGTGGTTTGGTGCTGTGGAGAGCTGTTATTAGTAGGCTAAATGTAATTGAGTCCTGGAACACATTCTAGACAAAAGAATGAACCATCTTATAGAGGCATCTATCAAATTATAAAATAGATGGCAAAACAATATTGAGTACTATTTAGGATTGATGGCTCTTGGCAATCTACAATTATACTTTAAAAGTCAAATCAGTTTCAAAAGATCTTCGCTCAAGTGGAGAACATGTCGTAACTACAAAAGACAAAGGATTATATCAGAATTTTGATTAATTAACAGGTAAGGTAGTTCCTTTTCATTAACTAACGCAGGGGATTTAATCCTGCAGAGCGCATGCGCCAATGAGAAAATTGACGTTTTTTTCTCTTGAGTCGTTTCGGTATAATCCAAAACGATTTTAAGGTTGTAATTAAAGTAAGGCTAGTTTTTATCTAAGGATAGCTCTCTTCACTCTCTCCCAATTGCAAAATGTAGTAGCCCTCCTGTCAGTACTGGCGTCGTTTGGGGGGCAATTGTCACTCAGTAATTGGGATAAAAAAATATTATTTAGCACACGCCTCTTGACTCTTTGGATGTGGACCCCTCTTGGCTCTCCCCATAAAAATGTTAGAGCTATCCATACCACCCTGCATGTCTGTATGTAAATGCTGGTAAATTTATTCTTTTTCGATTAATTAGCTGGCCAAAAGATAAACTTACAGTTTGTTGCAGTTTTACCACGCTCTTTCCAAATATTAATCGCTATCATCGAATTTCCAAGCCATCCCCCCTCCAGAGGACTGAGTATAGCTATAGGCTATATGCAAAAGTTGGTGATTTTGAAGGTTTGTATTAGTCATTTTTCTGTGCCTATTTCTCATCTCAATTGGTTCATGATATCAATTAAGCAAAGTTTTGTAGGCACATCTCTTAATTTCTTTTTATAAGTTTGAAAAATTCAGTTTGAAACCACTGAAGCATCTTTCAAAATAGGCTAATAGACCATGTTGACTATAAAAAAAGCGCAAAAAAAATACCTATCTAGGTAGCCTACTTGTATGATACGCCCCCTACCTAATATTCTTCCAATATTATTAGCAGTAAGCATTATTGCTTACCGTTTGATGTATTAATAAATTAAATAAAAAACATTTTTTTTATATTGAAAGTAAGGAGCGACATTAAACTTTAAACGAATAGAAATTACTCCGTATATGAAAGGGGCTTTCCCTCCTCAACGCCCCGCTCTTTACGCTAAAGTTTGACTCTATCTCAACTCTACTTTTTAAAACATTAAAAAACTTTAAGAGTAAAGAGCAGGGTGTTGAGGAGGGAACAGCCCCTTTTATATACGAATAATTTCTGTTCGTTTTAAGTTTTAATGGTCGGTCATCAGTCATCGGGTCAAACCCAAGCATTGTCAGGTTATTTGGGTGTTTTTTTTCTTTTTATGTTGTTGTTTTTTTTGTTGAGCTTCAAATTCTTCATATCTTGGCATTTTTTCTGTGTAATTATGTTGGCAACTGTTCCTTCGGTGCATTTTTGCTTTATTGACTGCACCATCTTGCACCGGACACCCGCTAACACTCCTATGAACTATTCTTTATAGTTTCACAAACTGTTGTGTCTCCTCTGCGTCTGGAATTACGCCCATGCCTCCCTACCTTTAAAGCAGTCATAAGTTCTATGGGCCATGGGGGATGTGGTGATTCCGGTAAATTTGATGGTAGGACCTTTACTGAAAAAATGTGACATACCCCAGCGAAGCCTTGAAAATAATCTGATGGTTGGCTGGAAGATACACTGGTAAACTGCAAAGCTAAACACCTGGAATGGATTGCATTTCACTGATGATACAGCTAGATGCATAACCTTATTTAACCGATTATAGTCTGCAGAAATGTTTTCGACCCACTCTCAGTCATCGCCTACTGGCATCTATTAATACGTACTTTAGTTCACTCTTTACTAGGTTAAAGCTACCATGAAAAAGTTTTCCCCAATCTTGGCCTACTCCTCCAATCTTCAATGATATTGTACCCTGTTTCAATCCTTGTAGGCTCACCCACGAGAGTTTTTAAGGGGTCGGGGAGAAATCAAATTATGTGAAAAGCGTGGAATATTGTATGACATCCTACAGGCCTATATAAAAAATTGTATTAATGCTTAGATTTTATGAGACCCCCCCCCTACTGAAATGCATACTGGAACCCGGGCCTCGACTACTAGATCAGACAATGGCTGGAGGTTTTCTCATCAGTTAAGCGCGAGAAATCGTACATGGTAGACCTGTGACAAGTAGTGTATAATCCCTTGGCAGTGATATTAAGGCAAAACAACTAAAAATCAATTTGTTTTTGAAAAAAGATAAATGGTTGTCGTTCTATTGTTTCTGGATTGTATTTATTGAAGTCATGAAAGGTATGCATTGTCCTAAAACAGGACGATGAAAAAAACGTGATTCAGCACAAATATATATTTTTACTAAAATTGTCGTAGATAAACTTTAGATTAGTTGCAAAAATAAAATATACTTCATTTTTTAAAATGACTAAATTACGTAATTGAACTTAACAAATTCAAAAAGACTTATTTTAGGAAGTTTTCAAAATGAAACTCCGGCCTCTCCGGGATTTAAGTACGTGTATTTATTTATCGACTTTCTTAACCTTAGATTATTATCTTCTTAGCTGATTTGATAAATACTTATTTATCTAATTTATAATATACTCTTGTTGGGCTTCAAGATTAGCGGAGGCCGTAACCTGACACGTATATGATAGATTAAACTCTTCTGATCAGGGGCGTACGCAGGGGAATGGGGCCTCAGAGCGGTGAATTGTGCTGTGAATTGCGAGAGAGAAGAAATGAAGAAAGGAAGTCAAAAGGGCGTATCAGCATTATTTTCGAACAGTTTAGGGCATTAAGTTCACTAGAGATAATGGATATATTTCCGGAGATAATGGAATAGCTTTTAAAGCGCCGTTTCCCACTGTTTTCTCTTTTTGGTTCTTTTCTCTTTTTTTTAGCTTTTTTCTTTTTCATTTTTTCTTTTCTTTTTGATATGATTTAGTTCCCATCCTTTTCCTAGAATAGCTGTTGAATAATTAATCTTAAAAAGTATTTTAATTTAAGCTAATTTTTGTCGTTAATTTTGCATCTTTTATTGTAGATAGCCATTGAACACAATGGTTTCTAAACCGACGCTTTTACTGTTTTTGACATTATTTTTGGCGGCACCAATTTATTGTGAAGTTGAACATGATTATTTACCAGGCCACCCTCCAGACCATCTTTTAAGAACTGCTGACTTGCCAAGTGACCATTTTTTGGGTGGTGATCTAGATAATAAGCCACATTCATCAGAGGAAGGACATGAAAGTGGCCATCATGGTTTTGAGATTGCTCATGTGGATTTTACAAGGGTCGAAGGACCTTTTGTTATTTCTTTATGGATATTTTGTGCTAGCCTTGCTAAAATTGGTAAGTTTTTTGTTTTGTTTTATAAAGCAATCTTAATTTGTATAAATTATTCTATTGTATTAATTTTATATATATATATTTAACATTATATTTGTTATGTACACATTTTTATTATTTTATATAAGTTTTACTATATGTATAATATATATATATATATATATATATATATATATATATATATATATATATATATATATATATATATATATATATATATATATATATATATATATATATATATATATATATATTATAAGTTATTTCATATAAATCATTATTAATTATCATTTATTATAAAATACAATTATTTTACCATTTCGTTGCAGAAAGTTGACTTTGTTTGATCTGAGTAAAACTGGTTTTTTTTCGCATTCGGTTATAATTAGCTTATTCTTTCGTGGATTAAACTAGCGATGCAGATGTATTCTTATGAAATATTTAATATATAGAGGTGGTTAGGTTATATATTTAATATAATGCGTTCTGGGCGGCCTGCTTTCCATAATTGTTTGTTGTAGTTTCCATAATTTTTTTTTTTTAAGTATTATAGGCTACTTTCATCATGAGTTGGTATATTTTATTATGATTAACCCAAATTATCTTCTTGATTGTGTTCGGGATAGTACACAAGTGCTGGCGTCGGTACCCACCTCCTCCCCGAAGTCCTATTTTTGGAATATCTGGGCACCTTTTCAAATTGTCCAGTCACCTTCCGAAAAAATTCCTGAACGTGTGTGGGGCCGATAATGAATAATTTGAATATGAAATAACCTAAAATTCGGTTAAATTTAGGATTTTGAGGGGGCCAGGCCTTTCTGTCTACGTCCCTGGTAAGCTAATCTATCGCCTTTACTTGCTTTGTCCCCTCTTAGCACTCACGCATGCCTCCAAGTACGCATCACTGATTCTGGTTGCACAAGAGAATAGCTTCTTAATGACCCGTAACATCCAACTGTATTAAAACTAGTACAAAAATCATAGACTCTTTTTAATCAGTTTCCGAACTTAGATTTACGAGCTTCTTTTTGTCTACATCAGAGCTATTTGGCAGCCAAGTTCTTTTATCTAGGCGTGTCGTTGTATAGTAAAATGTCTCAAAGACACTTTTCGACTCGTGATTATAGAAGAAGGTCAAAATGAGGTGAATCGAAGTAGGCTGTGACGATTTGTATATCGGATTGAATCCGTTCGTCCCCCGAGAGCAAATTAAATAAAAGAAACAAGTATTTTCAACTGAAAGTAAGGAGCGACATTAAAACTTAAAACGAAGAGAAATTATACATATGAAAGAGGCTGTCCCCTCCTCTAAATCCCGCTCTTTGCGCTAAAGTTTGACTCTTTGTCACAGTTCTACTAGTTTAAACAGTAAAAAACTGTAGCGTAAAGAGCGGGATGTTAAGGAGGGAACAGCCCCCTTTATATACGGAATAATTTCTGTTCGTTTCAAGTTTTAATGTCGCTTCTTACTTTCAGTTGAAAAGACGTGTTTCTTATATTTCTGAACGTTGTTTAATTAATGTATGTTTTGGTTTCGGCTCACCGCACATGAATCATTAGAACGAAATTTGCATATCAATTTTTTTTTTTGGCTAAATGCCTTTCTCATAGTTTTGATCAATGAATAAATTTATGTTAATACTTTTGTTACGTCTAGGTCGGGGTTTTCTCTTGTTTTCAGAGGGGCTAAGTTATGGAATTCGTTAAATGAGAATATTAAAAGTAGTCGTTTAAAGAAAAGGCTGTTAAAGAATGGATTTTTTTCTAAATATGCTTTAAAATTTAAGTTAATAGTATATATAGTTGATAGATGAAAAAGGTATTAAATCGTTAGATTTAGTGTTTTCTTTTGAATGATGTGCGTTAAGGAAGGAATTGAATGTTGAGTGTTCATTTAGTGGTTGCAGGGTACATGGTGTGTAGTGTTTTGTTTCTTAAGCCCGTTCTGAGGTTAATGTTATTTTTTCTTTTGTGGATTTGTTTGGTTATCCCCCCTCCATATCATGCTCTTGCATTTGGAGGGGATGAGTTTAATGTTAAGTTTTTGTTAATAATTGATATTAAATTAAATAAATGCACCCTAATATTTCTCAGTTCTCCTTCACCTTTAAGTCCAAGTTCCTTGGTTTGGAATTTTCTTTGTTTTTTTTTCTTCAAGTCGTTAAAGCCCTTGTTGGTTTTTGTCCAGGTAACTTGGGTACTTGTCTGTTATAGCCCCTATGTCAAGTTCTTCATCTAAGTAGAACCTGTTTTTTGACTAATCCTAATGAATTATCACAAAATAATGATGAAAATATAATACCTTAGAAACAAACTTGGACTGTATATTTGCCCATTAGGGGGGCGGTAAAATATAGCGGGTCTGCATGCAAAATGTGTCAGGCACAATTATTCTGCGCATTACGAAGTAAGAATTGTTTCCTAACTTCACGCTCTGCAAATACTTTACTAAAACCCCCCACCCCTAATGTGCAAATATAAAGCCCAAATTGTATATTTCCCATCTATTCTGTCACTTCTCTTTGTGTAGTCTCACACTAAACAACAAAGAGAGATAAAACTCTACAAAAAAAAAAAAAAAACTTCAAACGAGACGACGGCCAGTAGAGAGGAAAGACTAAAACAACGCGGATATTTCGCCTGTATCCAAACAAGGCGTCCTCAGCACAAGATAAAAAGAAAACTAAACTAAAAACAAATAAAACCACAACCAATAATAATAAATACAATTGTCGTTACTGATCCTCGTAGGGAAAAGAAGCTATTCGAGTTACTTCAATGTTACTTCAGTTGCTTTGTGCTCTCATTGAAGTAACTCGAATAGCTTCTTTTCCCTACATGGATAAGTAGCGACAATTGTATTTATTATTATTGGTGGTGGTTGTATTTGTTGAACTTTCATTAGTCTCACACTAAGCTGAAAGAAACTAATGAAGAAACCGGTTCTACAGTGCATCAATGGACGAAGAACTTAACATAGGCGCTATAACAGATAAGTGCCGTAAGTTATCGATATTATTATTATATTGTAATTTTTTTTTAGGATTCCACATGGCACCGAAGCTCTCAAACGTATTTCCGGAATCGTGTCTATTAATTGTGGTCGGAGTGGCAATTGGCCTTCTATTATTCCACACGAGTTCAGTGAGTGTCAGTCCCCTGACACCAACAGTGTTCTTCATTTACATGCTGCCACCAATTATTTTGGATGCGGGATATTTCATGCCAAATAGATTGTTTTTTGATAATCTTGGCACTATTCTTCTTTTTGCTGTTATTGGCACAATTTGGAATGTAGTTACTATTGGTAAGTCTTAAAATTTGGCAATCCTGTCCCACATTTTATGGGTCGGTTTTAGCTGATTTAGCTTGATTTCTATTTTTGATTTCGATTGTTTTTTTATAATCTTGGCACTATTCTTCTTTTTGCTGTTATTGGCACAATTTGGAATGTAGTTACTATTGGTAAGTCTTAAAATTTGGCCATCCTGTCCCACATTTTATGGGTTGATTTTAGCTGATTTAGCTTGATTTCTATTTTTGTTTTCGATTGTTTTTGGATAATCTTGGCACTATTCTTCTTTTTGCTGTTATTGGCACAATTTGGAATGTAGTTACTATTGGTAAGTCTTAAAATTTGGCAATCCTGTCCCACATTTTATGGGTCGGTTTTAGCTGATTTAGCTTGATTTCTATTTTGGTGACTCTCTTACCAAAGAGATGAATTGAGGCTGTTTTTCTGTAGTTTTGTGTTAAAACAAATGAACCTTTTTTCATTTATTTACGTCTGCGATTCATTTTGGAAAAAATAGAAACTATTTTCAACTTCACCCTTCTTTAGGCTGTCTGGCTATGACAAAAAAGTTTTAACCTACAATTTCGGTCACCGTTTTTCAATTTTTTCAGAGGGGGGGGGGCAAGTGAAACAGCGTTTCTGGCCTTTTTTCTGCTTTCTATCGGTTATAAATACCAGGCCCTGTTCGGCATGAAAAAGAAAATAGTTAAAAAACATAGATAAATCCCAATAGGCTAGCTGATTCCAGGCATTTTAATAAGAGAACACTTCGAGGGCCCTGCCAAAAGACATGTATGTCTCTCCTAGACTGTCGGCTGTCGGGCTATGGACCGACAAGTTTTGACGTACGACTTTGGTTACCATTTTTCAAGTTTTGCTGGGGGGGGGGGGTACAACTGAAACAATGTTTTTAGCATACTTTTTCTGTTTCCTTTTGATTGTAAACACCCTATTTGGTATTAAAAAAAAGTTAGAAAACATAGAAAAATCACAATAGGCGGACTAATTCCAGATTTTTTAATAAGAGAGGACTGGGATAGTCAGGTCCAAGGATCTGTAAATTTCCCCTAGGCTGTCGGCTGTCGGGCTATGACAAAAAAGTTTCAACGTAAAATTTTGGTCACCGTTTTTTTAATTTTTACAGGGTGGGGCAACTGAAACAAGGTTTTAGCATATTTTTCCTGCTCTCTTTCAATTGTAAACGCCAGGCCTTATTTGGCATAAAAAGAAAACAGTTCTGAAACATAGATAAATCCCAATAGGCTAGCTGATCCCAGGTATTTTGATAAAAGAACAATTGGATGGCCTGGCCCAAGGACCTGCAAATCTCCCCTATTCTAGTCAAGACGGACGACATTGTCGTCATTACTAGATAAACCAAGTGCTTTATATGTATGACCTTATTATATTATAATAATTAATTATATAATTATATTATATTAATATTATAATTATATTATATAAGGTCATATATTATATGACCTTGTATGTCAATATGTTTGACAAGCGAAAGCTTTCCGTTTTGCGGTAATAAATAAATAAACAAATGATAGCTAATGCCACAACAACAAGCTGCTTATTGATAGTATTCTAACGTAAGTCTTTCCTAGAAACAACATAACATCTTAATGCACTACTTCCATAAAATGGTTAAAATGAAGCAAACTCACTTCCATACGGCTGGGGCTTGGACCCAGCTTTATTGCTTTTTTTAGTTTCACTAAAAGAGAAAAAGGTCAGTGACGTAATTCTCCAAATCCTGGGGGAGGGGAGGGGTAAAGTTGGAGCCAATTTTCCCAATTCAAGTGAAAGTGGTATTGAAAACTGAAAAAATGAGCGATATAGTACCGTAAAAGTATACCATAAGATACAATAAAGGTACCATACCACAAAGGTACCATAAAGATATAGTGAAGACAACTGACCCGTTTCTGTGGATGTTTGAATTAAGCAGGCTTATCTTGATTTTGACAAGATCTTTGAAGAAACAAAATTTCAGCTGGGGGGCCAACTAGGGTCGGAACGGGGGGAATTTGTGTGGGAGGGGCAGTTGCTCCCCTACCCTATGACAAATTAGGCCCCTGAGAGAAAGGCTGCTTTCCGTTAACTTCGTTATAAAAATTATGCTTTGATTTCTTTGGCTAGCGTTTGTGGTGTATTTTTATGAACCAATTAAATTTTGTGAACCTAACCTTTCAGCACTTGATTGGTTCTTCTGTTTCTACGTAAAATTTTAGCCTATTAAGGAAATGGAAAAGTCAATTACAAGGGATTGTTTTTTTTCTCTGAAATTTTAAATCAGTAAAGGACATTAAAGGTTAACATCTGTGACGCATTTTTGTGACGTATTCGACACGTTAAAAATCATTTTGTGTCCCTAAGCATCAGTTAAGCGTCTCAAAGACAAAGTGCTCGATAACAACTTTTTCCAGCTCCTAACGGAACCTACAAAGATGCCAAATTACTCAAATGTTATTTCATTAAATTTTGATAAAAATTGATGGGGGATCTTAAATGTGTCAATTTTTAGAAAAATTTGCCTGAGGCTATGTTGGTTCTCCTGTATTTCCCTGTGGAAATTTAAACAAATTTAAAAAAAAAAAGGTTTTGGAGTTACAAGGCTTTATATAGTTATTCCCTCTGTGATTTCACGATCGTTCATCTGTTTAAAATTACGGGCTAGACTTCGCTATGCTCTTTTTGCTAGGTTACCCATAAAAGGGCAACTATTATTACAACTAATCTGAAGCGCTATTTCATTGCATGTCATTTCTTTGTACTTAATTAATTCCTTGGCCACACCGCCTTGTAGTTTATATTAAAATGAAATGAAAATATTGAAAACGGATAAAATTGTTAACAAGAAAGTGAACCTAAGTAAAACAGTTCAAAATAAGGATGATACCTTTTTATTGACAGTGAAATATAAAATTATTTAACTGGATATTTCGAACCCATATACAGTGTTCATCATCATCAGTAAAACTGCTGATGATGAACAAACAAACTTGTTTTACTCTGATGATGACCACTGTATATGTGTTCGAAATATCCAGTTAAATAATTTTATATTTCACTGTCAATAAAAAAAAAGGTATCATCCCTTTTTTGAACTGTTTTACTTTCGTCATGGAAAGGCAGTGTGGTCTTCGAAGTTATCTAAGAAAGTGAACCTTAAAAAAAATATATATACAAATAAAAATGAAAGCTCTAACATTTCGGTTTCACATTCAGAAGCGTTCATCAACACAAACGCTCGTTTTTCGTTTCGTTTTTGTAATTATTATAATTATTTTGTATGGCATTTGTTTTTCTTCTCATCCTTTTGTGTATGTGAAAATTTTTTTCAGCTACTTTTTTTTCCTTTTTTTGAAAAGGCTTTCGGATATGAAGCTAAAATACTTGGACTTCCAATATTATTTGTAAAAATAAAAAAAAAAACTTTCCGTTGTCTTTATCTTTATTATATTTCATTATCATTCATTATCTTTCATTTCATTATTATTCATTATCTTTCATTTCATTATCATTCATTATCATTATTCATTATCATCTTTATTCATTTTCATTATCATTATTTTATTATCATTATCTTTCAATGTTCTCTGCCATAAAAAAATTCCACTCATTTTCAGCAGTTTCATTTTCTTTTTATTCCTTGTGCTAAGGAAAATTTAAAAAATAGTATTTGTTGAAAAAAAAGTAAAAATGCTTGCCTCTAAGATTTTATTACTGTTTTTAGTCGTCTAAAAAGGGGAAAAGAGATTCGTCTTAGGCTCAGGTATTTTGCGAAATTTTTTATTATTTTAGTTCTTTATGTTAGTTGAATTAATTAAAATTTTAGTTCAATTTAGTTAAAAACTAAATTATTTTAGTTCTTTGAAATTAATTTATGTTGAACAAAACCTTAAACGATATGGGTCTTATCATAAATACATAATAAAAAAACAAGTTTTTTCAACTCAAAGTAAGGAGCAATACTAAAACTTAAAACGAACAGAAATTATTACGTATTCGATGGGGAATTATCCCCTCCTCAACATCTCGCTCTTCACGCTAAAATTTTTTTGGTATTAAAAAAAAGTTACTTATTGTTCTAATTAAACAACCTGTAAAGAGTGAAGTGTTGAGGAGGGGTCAACCCCTCTAGAATACGTAATAATTTTTGTTCGTTTCAAGTTTTAATATTGCTCCGTACTTTCACTTGAAAAAACTTGTTTTGTTTTTTCATTTGATTCTGATTGTTTTTAAACAACGCCAGGAAATCTGGCTCCACCTTCATGTAAAAGTCTCGCTGAAGTAGTGTCTCCTGGATCAATCTTCTTTTATACATCTTTTTTTTTCGTAAAATTTAAAAAAAAATTCTTAAAAAAAAAGAAAGGAATGACTCGATACGATACTTTATTAATAAACACAGTTATAACTCTTTACTTTACACATCTAATGCACTGATGGAAAAACATACGTTTTTGTTGGCGTGCAGTAGTAAACACACCTTTCTAAACTTGAACACACCTGAATTACACCATCAGATTCAGCGTATCATAGAACCCTTTTGTAGAAGTTTCAAGCTCCTATCTGTAAAAATGCGGAATTTCGCATTTATTGCCAAAAGACAGATCACGGATGCACGTTTTTTTTTTTTTTTTTTTTTTTTTTTCCAGGGGTGATCGTATCGACTCAGTGGTCATAGAATGTCGCGAGATGGCTCATTCTAACGGAAATTAAAAGTTAGAGTGCCCTTTTTAATTGACGAAAAAATTGGAGGGCACCTAGGCCCCCTCCCACGCTCATTTTTCCCCAAAGTCGCCAGATCAAAATTCTGAAATAGCCATTTTATTCACCATAGTCGACAAACCAAATAACTATGTCTTTGTGGACGATTTACTCCCCCACAGTCCCCGTGGAAGGGGCTGCAAGTTACAAACTTTGACCTGTGTTTACATATAATAATGGCTATTCGGAAGTGTACAGACGTTTTTAGGGGAATTTTGTGGTTTGGGGAGGGGAAGTTGATGGGGGGGTTACATGGGAGGATCTTTCCATGGAGGAATTTGTCATTGGGGAAGAGAATTTCAATGAAGTGAGTGCTGGATTCTCTAGCATTATTTAAAAGAAAACAATGAAAAAATAATTATGATTTATTAAATGCGTAATAAATTATTACGCATATGAGGGGTTTTCCTCCTCGTAACACCACGCTCTTTACGCTGAAGTATTTTTAGTAATTTCAACTATTTATTCTGCGGCCTTTCTGATTCAGGGGTCATTCTTAAGGAATTGGGACAAAATTTAAGCTTTAGTGTAAAGAAGGAGGTATTGACGAGGGAGGCGAACCCCTCATATACGCAATAAAAACATACGAATATGAAGTTCGTTAGTTAATTCGTATTCATTAAATTAGTTAATTCGTAAATTACGTATATTTTTTACTAATAAAAACGTTCGCAAGAAATTAAAAGTTTTAAGTTGCCTTTATAAGCAATCAACAAATTGGAGGGCAACTGGGCCTACTCCCTCGCTCCTTTTTTTCACAAAATCTTCCGGTTAAAACTATGAGAAAGCCATTTAGCCAAAAACAATAATAATATGCAAATTTCGTTTTAATTATTTATGTGCGGAGAGTCAAGATCAAAACATGCATTAATTCAAAAACGTTCAGAAATTAAATTTAAAAAACAAGTTGTTTCAACTAAAAGTAAGGAGCAACATTAAAGCTTAAAATGAACAGAAATTACTCCTTATATGAAAAGGGCTTTTCTTCCTCAACGCCCCGCTCTTTACGCTAAAGATTTTTACTATTTTAAAAAGTAGAGTTAAGAAAAGGTGTCAAACTTTAGCGTAAAGAGCGGCGTTGAGGAGGAAAAGCCCTTTTCATATACGGAGTAATTTCTGTTAGTTTTCAGTTTTAATGTCGCTCCTTACTTTTAGTTAAAAAAAAACTTCTTTTTTTATTTAATAGTATCTAGAGGGCATGCTCTTTCATAAATAGGCCATATGGCTGACGTAAAGCTATCTAATGCTCTAATGCTCTTATAGGCTATGTGAAATATTTTATTGGCTAGAAAGTAAATAGCCTATTGAATTTGAGGCAAATTACTTAAACTGGTGTTATATTTTCAAATGCGTAGGTTAATGAATATTCGTTGAATAATATGTCATGAAAATTTGTTTTACTGTATAGGCCTATTTGCTTTTCGGAATAAATAATGACAAAGACCACACTGCCTTTCCATCACAAACTCCAAAAACAAGAAGAATAACAGGGAACTTTTTTAAGACAGTGGGAAACAAATTAGAATGAATATTTCGGCCCTATGTCCAAGGGCCGTCCTCAGCAATACAAATTAGAAAAAACAACTTACGAGAGGATAAAATCAATAAAACTAAAATGAACAGTTTTTCAAAACAGTCTTAGCATCCTTAGCTCAGCGAAGTTCACCCACGACTGAAAAATAAATTGTTATGAAACGAGGCAATTCAATGAAATGAAAGAAAATGATTTAAAAACAGGTTTTTAATGCCATCCTAGCTTTTTTCGCTGCTGCGAAAAAAGCAGCGAAAAATTTGAGAAATAAGGGATGGGGAAGGAGGCCTAGTTGCCATGCAATTTTTCGGTTACATAAAAAGGCAACTATTAATTTTAATTTTTAACGAATTTTTTTATTAGCAAAAAATATACGTAACTTTAGAATTAACTTACGTAACAAACTTTTATATTCTTTAATTTTTATTATGTATATGAGGGGGTTTGTACCCTCGTTAATACCTCGTTCTTTACACTAAATCGTAAGTTTTGTCCCAATTCTTTAAGAATGACCCCTGAATCAGAAAGGCCGTAGAATAAATAGTTGAAATTACTAAAAATATTATAGCATAAAGAGCGAGGTATTTATCTCCTCCTAAATACCTCGCCCTTTATGCTAAAGTATTTTTAAAGCCCCCCATATGTGTAATAATCTCTGTTCGTTTTAAGTTTCAATGCTACTCTTTTCTTTCAATTGAAAAAAACTTTTCCATGTTTATTTTTTCATTGTTTTTTTATAGTAATTTTAGAAAATCCTGCGCCCTTTTCATTGAATTTCTGTTTCCCCATGAAATATTTCTCCAAGGAAAGATCCTCCCACATAGCCCCCTCCCCTCAACCCCACCCCCAAAACCAAAAAAAAATCCCCTGGAAACGACTGTACACTTCCCAATAACCATTATTATATGTAAACACTGGTCGAAGTTTGCAACTTGCAGCCCCTCCCCCAGGGACTGTGGGGGAGTAAGTCATTCCCAAAGACATAGTTATTAAGGTTTTTGACTATGCGGAACAAAACGGCTATCTCAAAATTTTGATCTGTCGACTTTGGAGAAAAAATGAGCGTGGGAGGGGGCCTAGGTGCCCTCCAATTTTTTCGGTCATTTAAAAAGGGCACTAGAACTTTTCATTTCCGTTAGAATTAGCCCTCTTGCGACATTCTAGGACCACTTGGTCGATACGATGACCCATGGGAAAAAACAAGAGCTAAGAGCTCATATGGCACTTGTGACGAGGCGAGAAGAGCTAAGAGCCAAGAGATCATATGGTATGAGCTCTAACAAAATTCTATGAATCAATAGATTGATTTAAAAAGGAAAATAAGAGGCTTAATGCCGGTCAGGATTTAAAATAAGAGCTCTGAGTCACGATGTCCTTCTAAATATCCAAATTCATTAAGATCCGATCACCCACTCGTAAGTTATAAATACCTAATTTTTTCTAAGTTTTCCTCTCCCTTTAGCCCCCCAGATGGTCGAACTTGGGAAACGACTTTATCAAGTCAAATTGTGTAGCTCCCTGACACGCCTATCAATTTTCATCGTCCTAGCACGTCCAGAAGCACCAAACTCGACGAGGCGAGAAGAGCTAAGAGCCAAGAGATCATATGGTATGAGCTCTAACAAAATTCTATGAATCAATAGATTGATTTAAAAAGGAAAATAAGAGGCTTAATGCCGGTCAGGATTTAAAATAAGAGCTCTGAGTCACGATGTCCTTCTAAATATCCAAATTCATTAAGATCCGATCACCCACTCGTAAGTTATAAATACCTAATTTTTTCTAAGTTTTCCTCTCCCTTTAGCCCCCCAGATGGTCGAACTTGGGAAAACGACTTTATCAAGTCAAATTTTGTAGCTCCCTGACACGCCTATCAATTTTCATCGTCCTAGCACGTCCAGAAGCACCAAACTCGACGAGGCGAGAAGAGCTAAGAGCCAAGAGATCATATGGTATGAGCTCTAACAAAATTCTATGAATCAATAGATTGATTTAAAAAGGAAAATAAGAGGCTTAATGCCGGTCAGGATTTAAAATAAGAGCTCTGAGTCACGATGTCCTTCTAAATATCCAAATTCATTAAGATCCGATCACCCACTCGTAAGTTATAAATACCTAATTTTTTCTAAGTTTTCCTCTCCCTTTAGCCCCCCAGATGGTCGAACTTGGGAAAACGACTTTATCAAGTCAAATTTTGTAGCTCCCTGACACGCCTATCAATTTTCATCGTCCTAGCACGTCCAGAAGCACCAAACTCGCCAGATCACTGAACCCCTCCCCCCAACTCCCTCAAAGAGAGCGAATCTAGTACGATTCTGTCAATCATGTACCAAGGACATTTGTTTATTCTATCCACCAAGCTTCATCCCCATTCCTATACTCCAAGTGTTTTTCTAAGATTTCCCCCTCCAACTCCCCCCAATGTCAAACGATCTGGTCGGGATTTGAAATAAGAGCTCTGAGACATGAATTCTTTCTAAAAATGCAAATTTCATTAAGATCAGATCATCTATTCGTAAGATAAAAATACCCCAATTTTCACATTTTCCAAGAATTCCGGTTTCCCCCTCCAACTCCCCCCAACGTAACAGGATCTGGTCGGAATTTAAAATAAGAACTTTAAAGCACAAGATCCTTCTAAATATCAAATTTCATTAAGATCTGGTCACCCTTTCGTAAGTTACAAATACCTCAATTTTCAAAATTACCCCCCCTCCAATTCCACCAAAGAGAGCAGATCTGGTCCAGTTATGTCAGTCACGTATCTTAGACAGGTTTTTATTCTTCCCATCCAGTTTCATCCTGATCTCACCGTTTTGAATATTTTCTAAGATTTCCGGCTCCCCCCCCAACTGCCCCCCCCCAAATTACGCTTGATCCGGTTGAGATATAAAATAAGAAATCTGAGTTACGAGGTCTTTCAAAGGACCTGCAGTCCTTTGAGTCTGCAAGGCTATCGAAATATTCAACACCCGACTTTAGAATAATATCAAAAATGAGTACCTTGCCCTTTTGAATTATCGATACCGTTCTTTATAGGTAGGAATTTTTTCATACATTTCAGTTACAATTTTATCCTTATCTTTTGACATAGATTCTTTGAATGACCTGCTCATCAGATTCATGGAAAACGTTTTAAATACGTATTTAAATTGCGCATTTGAAAAGGCGGCCTTTGAAACAGGTGAGCAATAACTGGGGTCCGCGTTGCCTGTGCCCAAAGGACATGAGAACTAATTAAAAGTCAATAGCTAAGTTCATGAATGTAAAATCATCATTGATGACTGTCATAGTGTAAAAATATTTTCCCTTGACTGTGCTGACTGCATAGATGACTGGAACAGTTACATCTGCAGGACTTTGCTTCTTAGGGAATTCCAATTTCGTCTGCAATAGTTACAGCTTAGGGGTATAAGCCTAGAGAAGGAAACATGTTAAGAAAACATTTCATAATACGGACAATAGCTGTAGCTAACACCTTTTGCATGGATCCCCCTATACTTTACCGCCAACCCACCTTCCCCAAAAAAGTAAATATATAGTCCAAATTATATAAAAGCAATGCAATCTGTCACCCATCACTTGTTTTCCGGTTCTTCTTTTAAACAGTTAATTCAATTAATAAGTACAAGGTATGAAACAAGAGAGACGCGTTGGGAGAATAGAGGGGAAATATATGAATTCGACTGTATATTTACACATTAAGGGGGGTGGTAAAATATAGGGAGTTCCATGCAAAATCTGTTTGCTACAACTGTTTTGCATATTGTATTCTTATCATGCTTCCTTCTCAAACATGTTTCCTTCTTAACTCGTAAGTTAAAAATACCTCATTTTTCTAATCTTTCAGAATCAACCCTCGCCCCCACTCCCCCAAAGAGAGCCGATCCGTCCCGGTTATGTCAATCACGTATCTAGGACTTGTGCTTATTTTTCCCACCACGTTTCATCCCGATCCCTCCACTCTAAGTGTTTTCAAAATTTTAGGTCCTCCCCTCAATTCCCCCCAATGTCACCGGATCCAGTCAGATTAAAAATAAGAGCTCTGAGACACGATATACTTCCAAACTTTAAATTTCATTAAGATCCGATCACTCCTTCGTAAGTTAAAAATACCTCATTTTTCTAATTTGTGCAGAATTAACCCTCCCCAACTCCCTCAAAGAGAACGGATCCGTTGCGGTTATGTCAATCACGTATCTAGGACTTGTGCTTATTTTTCCCACCAAGTTTCATCCCGATCCCTCCATTCGAAGCGTTTTCCAAGATTTTAGGCCCTCCCTCAATTCCCCCCAATGTCACCAGATCCAGTCGGGACTTAAAATAAGAGCTCTGAGACACAATATCCTTCCAAATTTCATTGAGATCCGATCACTCCTTCATAAGTTACAGATACCTCATTTTTTCTATTTTTTCAGAATTAACCCTAGCCCCCCCCTAACTCCCCAAAACAGAGAAAATCTGTTCCGGTTATGTCAATTATGTATCTAGGACTTGTGGTTATTTTTCCCACCAAGTTTCATCCCAATCCCTCCACTCTAAGTGTTTTCCAAGTTTTAGGTTTCCCCCTCCAAACTCCCCGCCTTCGTCACCAGATCCGGTTGGGATTTAAAATAAGAGCTCTAAGACACAATATCCTTCTAAATATCAAATTTCATTGAGATCCGATCACCTGTTCGTAAGTTGAAAATACCTCATTTTTTCTAATTTTTAAGAATTACTCCCCCCCCCCAACTACCCCAAAGAGAGCGAATCAGTTCCGATTATGTCAATCATGTATCTGGAACTTGCGCTTATTTTTTCCATCAAGTTTCATCTCGATCTCTCCACTCTAAGTGTTTTCCAAGATTTTAGGTTTCCCCCCTCCAACTCCCCCCAATGTCATCAGATCTGGTCGGGATTCAAAATAAGAGCTCTGAGACACAATATCATTCCAAACATCAAATTTCATTAAGATCCAATCACCCGCTCATAAGTTAAAAATACTTCATTTTTTCTATTTTTTCCGAATTAACCGGCCCCTACTCCCCCCTCAGATTGTCAAATCGGGAAAACGACTATTTCTAATTTAATCTGGTCCGGTCCCTGATACGCTTGCCAAATTTCATCGTCCTAGCTTACCTGGAAGTGCCTAAAGTAGCAAAACCGGGACTTTAGGTTTCCCCCCTCCAACTCCCCCCAATGTCATCAGATCCGGTCGGGATTTAAAATAAGAGCTCTGAGACACAATATCATTCCAAACATCAAATTTCATTAAGATCCAATTACCCGCTCATAAGTTAAAAATACTTCATTTTTTCTATTTTTTGCGAATTAACCGGCCCCCCACTCCCCCCCCCCCAGATGGTCAAATCGGGAAAACGACTATTTCTAATTTAATCTGGTCCGGTCTCTGATACACTTGCCAAATTTCATCATCCTAGCTTACCTGGAAGTGCCTAAAGTAGCAAAACCGGGACTGACAGACAGACAGACCCACAGAATTGGCGATTGCTATTTGTCACTTGGTTAATACCAAGTGCCATAAAAACAAACAAACAAATAAAGACGCACCCGTGATTTGTCTTCTGGCAAAAAAATACGAAATTCCACATTTTTGTAGATAGGAGCTTGAAAATGCTCCGTGTTGCTCCTGCTATAGTGTTCTCTGATACGCCGAATGCGATGGTGTGGTTTTCGTTAAGATTCTGTAACTTTTAGGGGGTGTTTTTCCCTATTTTCTAAAATAAGGTAAATTTTTTCAGGCTCGTAATTTTTGATGACAAAGACTAAATTTGATGAAACTTATATATTTAAAATCAGCATAAAAATCTGATTCTTTTAATGTATATTTTAGCATCAAAGTTCCGTTTTTTAGAGTTTCGTTTACTATTGAGCCGGGTCGCTCCTTACTACAGTTCGTTACCAAAAATTGTTTGATTAGCCATGACTTGATGGCCACAACTATTCCATTTTAATTCAAACGAGTTAAGCTCGCTCAGATTGAATTCGGTGAAGGGTTGCCGGCTTTCAAAAATTGTGTACACCATTTGGCGCGTGTCACGCATGGCGGTAGTGCACTATGCGTGGCGGGAAGTTTAGTATTCTTGGCATGGTGTGGTTGAAATGTGCCAGGTGTTACTAAATAGATGTGATATGAAATAAGACATGTTATGTTACTATGTATTACTCCATTGGTGCGATGAATGTTTAAGAAATTGAACAGCTAACATGCAGTTTTTTTCGTAATTTGAAAAAGCTTGAAAGAAGAAGAAGATAATAGAACTAAGTCTAGGATACTAGAGACCAAGGTCATATCCAGGGGGAAGGGTTGCCAGGTTTGACTCCCGTAACCCGGAGTAAAAATTATGCCCAACTCGAAAAATGCGACAGAATTGTGTGTAAAATTTTTTTTATGTGTTTTTTAAAGTTTTTATACCCCCTCCTCTTCTTCTCACTGCACAAAGTCATGGACACGGTCTTTTTAGAGGTTAAAGTAATGACACTGGGGAAGCTCTGACTTGTGGGTGTTTTAAATAGTTTTGGAAGATATACTTACAAGATTCCCAAGAAAGAGTGTTTAAGGACAGTTTTGGATACTCGTTTGAATTTAAAATATTAGCTTTTAAAATGCGTAGGCCTTTTTTGGCAAACTTTTTTGTGCCCTTCATCTCCTCAACAGGAATTTGAGGTCACCTTAGCCCAAAAATATTTCCCTGAAAGGTTCTAGCTTATCGAGAAATCAAGTTTGGCCCATTTACGGATCTCATTTTCAAGGGGGGCCTCTGCCCTAAACGTATATTTCGACTTATGAGGAATTATGGGTGTAAGTTTCAGAGATATGGCCATCTTGGCCAGAGAACAATCCCTGAAAATTTCAAACCAACCGGACATTCAAGATCAACCTTTCCCTTTTCTACAATAAAACCCATTTTTCAAAACTGGGCAATTTGTTCAATACTGGACCTCTGCCCCTGAGAATGCTCGGGTCTTGTCATTCCTGGAGGCATATTGGCAAAAAAAAAAAATATGTATTTGGAAATTTGTTCCGATGTCAGCGAGGTTATGGGGGTGCTCAGGCTAAAAACAGCATGAGGGGGCATCACTTCTAGGCCTCAAAGCAGTCTCCAGAACTTTCAGTTTCCAGTCAAATTAGCCTCCTTCCTGCGACTGCACCCCTTCCATATGAAATGAAGGTACTCGTTAATGTTTAACCTTTATTAAGTAAACAAAATAAAAATTAATCCCTCTGAAGTAATGTCTCTTGGATCAATCTTTTGTTATACAGCTTTTTTTAGTAAAATTTTCAAATATTGTTCTTAAAAAACAGAAAGGAATGAAGAAGACAATGCTTATAGGCTATGTGAAATATTTTATCGACTAGAAAGTAAATAGTCTATTTAGTTGGAGGCAAATTACTTAAATTGGTGTTATATTTTTAAATGCGTAGGTTGATCAGTATTCGTTGAATAATTTGTCATAAAAAGTTGTTGTACAATATAGGCCTACTTGCTCTTCGGAATATCTTAGTTTTTAAAATAGATATCATTCTTTATGTGAATAAGACTTAAAATTTTATCTCTTCCTGCGAATTGCACAATCACTTCTCTATTTGATTAAGAATTAGTTTAGAGTGGCATCTAAGTAGTTTATTGTCTATCTTCTTATGTGGCAATATTTTCTGATGGCTTGTCGTCAAAAAAGCAGCCATTCTGTTTATAGAAGCCATTAGAATATTTATCTAGGCACAAGAATCGTTGTAACTTATATAAAACAAATATCCCACTTTATTTGAAAAATGCCTTTTTTTTGTTTCTCCTTTATAGTTCTGTTGCTTTAATAATAAGTACTTTGCTTGAATTTAAATTAGTTTGAAGGCATATCTACTCAGATCAATGGCTAATTTTGTATTTCTTTATTAAACAAAACTTTCTCCAAAGGTAAAACAAATTCTCGAGATGGAAAAAATGGTTAGCCCTGACTGATCCGTGGAATTTTTTTGTATTTCTTTAAGATTCTTAAGATTTTATTCTATTATGTTTGACGAGAATATATTTTTGTTTATTATTTTCAGCCCGAAACTTCTTTCTTAGAATAAGAATAAATTCGAAATAGTATCTGGCAACATCAGTGTATCTTTACAACAGGGGGAGGGATTTCCCCTCTCCAGAAAAAAACTGAAATATCTAGCTGTAAAAACCTCATTTTCTGTTTCGTCAACCTCTCCCTACCGGAGGTTTACTTACCCCTTTTGCAAACTCAGGCCTGTGTATGCGTATGTCAGTGACTGACGTACGAGGTGATTTTGTGGCTTGGGCTCTCTGAAATTCTATATTTTCCAATTTATCAGAATCATTTTTCAAATTATTAAAAAACTTGTCTTTTTTGTTTACCCTCCCAAAAACCTTTAATGTGTGCCTAACGTACCTATCTTCATTTTTATATTATGCAATATTCTCCAATAACTCGTTTTTAAAAAACTAAAAAGAACAAACTTGTTTCAACTGAAAGTAAGGAGTAACATTGGAAATTAAAATGAAGAGAAATTATTCTGTATCGGAGGGAGTCTGCCCCTGCTCAATACCTCACTCTCCACGCTAAAGATTTTTAGTACCTTTTAAAGAGCTTCGAGCGTGGTATTGTGGAGGGGGTAGCCCCCTCATATAAGGAGCAATTTGTGTCCGCTTTAATTTTTGATTTTACTTCTTACTTTTAATTGAATTCTTTTTTTAAATTCAGTTTTTGGTCGTTTTTATAATAATACTGGGAGGAATCTGATTGTGCAATTTTCATCAAGATGTCTAACTTTTTCGTGATGTTTTTGCAATTTTTTGGAAACCAAAAAATTTTTTCTCAGGTTTATAGCTTTTGATAAGTAGTGCTAAACTTAATAAATCTTTTATATTAGAATCAGCAGAAAAAGCCTATTTATTTGAAGGATCTATTGTTATTAAAGTTCCGTTTTATAGTATTTCGGTTACTATTGGGCTGAATCGCTCCTTACTTACAAGACTTTTTTGTCTTAAAATGAAGTATTTGTAGTGAAGAACAAGAGCTAAGAGCTCATGTGGCACTCGTGACGAGAAATCGGATCCGGTCCGGTTACGTCAATCACACATCTAGAACTTGTTCTTATTCTCGATCTTGCCAAAGCACTAGAAGTCCCCCGAATTCCCCAAAGAGATCGGACCTGACCCGGTTATGTCAATCACGTATCTAGAATTTGTGCTTATTTTTCCCGTCAAGTTTCATCCCTATTTCTCCACTCTAAGCGTTTTCCAAGATTTCTCGTTTCTAAGATTTCTGTTTCCTCCCTCCACCCCACAATGTTCCCGGGTCCGATCCGAATTGAAAATGGAGCATCTGAGACATGACATGTTTCTATATATCAAGTTTCATTAAGGTCCGATCAGCCATTCGTGAGATAAACATACCTCAATTTTCACGATTCCTTTCCTCCAGCCCCTCTCCTCCGATGGTCGAATCGGAAAAACGACTGTTATCAAGTCAGTTCGTTCATGTCCCTGACATGCCTACCAATTTTAATCACACTAGCATGTCCAGAAGCACCGAACTCGCCAAAGTACTGGAAATCCCCCTCCCCCAACTCCCCAAAAGAGAGCGGATCTGGTCCGGTTATGTCAATCGCGTGTCTAGGACTTGTGCTTGTTCTTCCCACAAAGTTTCATCCCAATCTCTCCACTATAAGCGTTTTCCAAGATTTCCGGTTTCCCCCTTGAACTCCCCCCACTGTCACGGTATCGAGTTGGGATTTCAAATAAGAGTTGTGAGATACCAGGTCCTTCTAAATATCAAATTTCATTAAGATCCGATCACCCGTTCGTAAGTTAAAAATACCTCTTTTTTCAATTTTTTTTCCGAATTAACATTCCTTCCATCCCCCTCTCCAGACGAATCGGGGAAGTGACTATTTCTAATTTAGTCTGGTCTCGTCCCTGATACGCCTGCCAACTTTTGGCGATCGCTATATTGATCACCTATCTAGTTTTGGATCTTCTTCATGTAAACATTGTGGTGGTTCGGAGTTCGAACCCGAGACCTCTCGCACCCTAAGAATCATTCCACTTGACCAGCAAGCCACACTTAAGAACAAGTAATCATTTGATTTATCGGCAAATAAAATTCTTCTCAACTATGTCGTTCGCTTGTTCTCCCTTCCAGATTGTCGAATCGGGGAAGTGTCTATTTCTAATTTAATCTCGTCTTGTCGCTGATACGCCTGCCAACTTTCTTCGTCCTAGCATATCTGGAAGTGCCCGAACCTGAAAAATCGGGACCGACAGACAGACTGGCATACAGACCGACAGACAGAAATTACGATCGCTATATGTCACTTGGCAAATACCAAGTGCAATAAAATTTAAATTTCGCGACATGACACCTCGATACAATGTCCGGCGAGAACTGAGGTGTAATGAACATATGGTTGACAAATCATAGCTTGGAAATTGCTAATACTTTTTTTCTCGAATAAACCCTCTGCTTTGCAGCATTGCAATGTATATGCTCTGATGTTCCACTACTTTTTTTTGGAAAATGCAGTTATATGCTGACGGGGGGGGGGACCCAAAGAGTATTGGAAGCTTATAAGGGTTAAAACTAGCTTTAGGATAAAAAATAAAAATCATCAACGTCATCTTGCATTGGGTGATTTTGTGCCTTCTTTGACTTATCAAAAACTACTGTATGCTTCTCTTTTCAGGTAGTCTACTTTAAAATATTGGATAGGTAAAAATTAGAATAGTTTACCAAGTTGGCGATAACTCTGTCACCTACTTACTATTCAAATATTTCTCCAAGCTAACATAGGCCTAATTTACAACCATCCCAAATAGTTGATTCACTGCTGCATCAGAGTTGATTCACTGCTGGTCTCGCAAAAAAA
The DNA here is from genome assembly GCF_032884065.1 of Artemia franciscana. Taxonomy (NCBI): domain Eukaryota; kingdom Metazoa; phylum Arthropoda; class Branchiopoda; order Anostraca; family Artemiidae; genus Artemia; species Artemia franciscana. Next base: position 6,971,241 of record NC_088880.1, on the reverse strand, counting down.
AGATATTTGGGTTTGCCTTGGAGGTACGGGGATTACATTGCAAATGGAGGGTCCTTTGCAAGATCCTGTTATAAAAATACCCCTGGTTTCTACAAGTGTTTTCACAGTTGTTTTCTTCTCGGACAGTTTTCTTCTGTTGACATCCTTCCAGAAGCTCTGTCTTATTATATAAGGTTTCTTGAAGGGGAAGGGGGCTCAGAAGTAGGTCAAACGTGTGAAATAGAACTTGGAGGAACGATAATCGGGGATAGAAGACTTGGAGGATAAGGACTATAAAATCATCCCTATTCCCGGATCATTTTTGTTTTGTATCAAATTTTTAGATTGATGATTTCGGTTTTGCATATAGTTGTTCAATGTCACCGCCAATTTGCAGTGCATTTCAAATTCTATTCTGGAATTGGTTATCCGCTCATCACAGTACTCGGCAGGCTCATGCACAGGAGGGGGCCTTTGAGTATGTGCCCCTCCTTTTCAAAGTCTTGCGATTTTAATTATTAAGACATAAAAATGTCTTATATTTCCATAAAATTTGTCTGTTTTTCAATAGTTGTGTTTTTCAATGCCCCCTCTCCCCTCGAAGAAACTTTTGGATACGTGTCTGGCAAAGGATCTTCAATTTTTTTGATGAAACTAAAAAGACTATTTATCGACAGACATATGAAGTGTTAAGTCAAATTTTAGTTGACGAAGGTTCAAGTTTTTTATGACTTTTTTTCATATTTGAATTCGTTTTGTAATCACTTCTCTACCTGAATAAGAATTTATGGTAGGCAGCATATATAAATTCGGCTTTTTATCTCTTTATGAAGCAATATTTTTGCAATAGCTTATGTCAACTGAATTAACAAACAGTTGGCTATTATTTTGTGCGTTTGAAGAAAAAATTGGCAATGTTTGGGTTTTTAAGTTCTTGATTCACTGTTGGTTACTTAATTTACATTATCTGTAGTCAAACAGTTCGTGGTAACGAACTGTAAGTAAGGAGTAACCCTGCTCAATAGTGACCGAAACTCAAAAAAAAGAATTTTGATACGAATTTAAGTTTCGTCAAATTTAGTCCTACTCATCGGGCCTGAGAAAATTTGCCGTATTTTCGAAAAAAGGAGGAAACAACCCAAAAGTAATCGAATCTTAATGAAAACTTACCATCAGATCCAGCATATTAGAGAGCCCTTTTGTAGAGGTTTAAAGCTCCTATCTGCAAAAGATGTGGAATTTTGAATTTGTTGCCAGAAGGAATATCACGGATGCGTGTTAATTTTGTTTTGTTTTTTGTTTTTTTTTCATTGGTGATCGTATCGACCGTGTGATCCTAGAATGTTGCGAGAGGGCTCATCTGAACGGAAATTAAAAGTTCTAGTGCCCTTTTAAGCGACCGGAAAAATTGGGTGGCAATTAGGCCCCCTCCAAAGCTCATTTTTCCCAAATTCAGCGGATAAAAATTTTGAGATAATCATTTTATTCAGCATGGTCAAAAAATCTAGTAACTGTGTCTTTGAGGGTGGCCTAATCCCCACAGTCCTCGGGGGAAGGGTTTGCAAGCTATTAATTTTTCCCATTGTTAACATATATTATTGGTTATTGGGAAGCATATAAACGTTTTCAGGAGGGATTTTTTCTGGTGGGGGATATATGGCAGAAGGTTACGAGGGAGGATATGTTCCCATGGAGGATTTTTCATGGGGAGGAGTTTTCCACGAAGGGGGCACCAGGTTTCCCAGCATTATTTAAAAGACGACCAGAAATTAGATTTAAAAATCAAGTTTTTTTTTCTACTAAAAGTAAGGAGCAACAATAAAACTTTAAACGAACAGGAATTATTATGTATGCGAGAGGGTGTACTTCCTTGTCAATACCTCGCTTTTTGTGCTAAAGTGCTTTCAGTTCTTTCAGAAGAGCTATTTATTCTAATTAAACGGCTTTTTGGAATTCAATGGTCATTTCAAAGAATTGGAACAAAATTCGAGCTTTAGCGTAAAAGGTGAGGTATTGACGAGGGGGCGCACCCCCTCATATGCGTAATAATTTCCGTTCATTTTAAGTTTTTACTCTGCTCCTCACTTTCAGTTAAAAAAAACTTTTTATGGCACTTGGTATCTACCAAGTAACATATAGCGATCGCAAATTCTGTCGGTCGGTCTGTCTGTCTGTCTGTCCCAGTTTTGCTACTTTAGGCACTTCCAGGTAAGCTAGGACGATGAAATTTGGCAGGCGTATCAAGAACAAGACCATATTACATTAGAAATTGTCGTTTCCCCAATTCGACCGTTTGGGGGGGCAGTGGGGGGACGGTTAAATAGGAAAAATTAGAAAAAAGGAGGCATTTTTAACTTAGGATCGGGTGATCGGATCTTAATGAAATTTGATGTTTGGAAGGATATCGTGTCTCAGAGCTCTCAATTCAAATCCTGGCCGGATCAGGTGATATTGAGGGGAGTTGGGTTGGGGAAACCTAAAATCTTGGAAAACGCTTAGAGTGGAGGGATCAGGATGAAAATTGGTGGGGGAAATAAGCACAAGTCCTAGATACGTGATTGACATAACTAGAACGGATCCACTCTTTTTGGGGGAGTGGGAGGGGAGGGTTAACTCGAAAAAATTAGAAAGAATGAGGTATTTTTAACTTATGAAGCAGTGGTTGGATTTTAATGAGATTTCATTTTTGGAAGGATATTGTGTCTTAGAGCTCTTATTTTACTTCCTGATCGGATCCGTTGACATTTGGGAGAGTTGGGGGGCCTAAAATTATAGAAAACGCTTATAGTGGAGGGATCGGGATGAAACTTGGTGGGAAAAATAAGCACAAGTCCTAGATACATGATTGACATAACCTGAATGGATCCACTCTCTTTGGGCAAGTTGGGGGGGGGGGGTTAATTCTAAAAAATAGGAAAAATAGTTATTTTTAACGTACAGAGAAGTGATCGGATCTTGATGAAATTTCATATTTAGAAGGATCTCATAACTCAGATCTCTTGTTTTAAATCCCTACCCGATTGGGGGGGGGGGGGAATCATGGAAAACGCTTAAAAAGGAGATATCAGGATGAAACTTGGTGGGAAGAATAAGCACAAGTCTAAGATAAGTGACTAACATAACTGGACCGGATCCGCTCTCTTTGGTGGAGTTGGGGGGGGGGCAATTCGGAAAATTAGAAAAAATGAGGTATTTGTAATTTACGAACGGGTGATCAGATCTTAATGAAATTTGATATTTAGAAGGATCTTTTACTTTATCTCCTATTTTAAATCCCGACCAGATCTAGTGACATTGGGGGAAGTTGGAGGGAGAAACCGGAAATCTTGGAAACTGGAAATCTAGGAAAACACTTAGAGTGGAGAGATCGGGATGAAACTTAATGGGAAGAATAAGCATAAGTTATAGATACGTGATTGCCATAATTAGAGTGGATCTGTTATCTTTGGGGGAGCTGGGGGTTGTTAATTTGGAAAATTAGAAAAATTGATGTATTTTTAACTTAAGAACAGGTGACTGAATCATAATGAAATTTGATATTTAGAAGGAACGCATGTGTCAGAGCTCTTATTTAAAATTCCGACCATGTCGGTTGACATTGGGGGGGGGGAGTTGCAGACGTTCTCAAGTTATTTTTGAAATTAAATTGGACACAGAATTTCACACATGCAAGATTCCTTTCTTTGAAGAAGGGCCTCTCAACCCAGGACTCTTGCAGGGGAGGTGCCTCAGGGCTCCCCTAAAAATCGTAAAATATATTAAATTTTAGGCGTTTCTTATTTAAATTATCAATTCAAATTCTTCTGGCTTTATGGCCCCCGGAAATTTTGAAGCATTGCGTATCCTCCAAAAAATCCTGGTTGTGTGACTGCTCCCAAGATTCCTCCAAAGGATCACTCAGAAAAACAGTGTCTAAGAATGTCACTTTTGGTTTGATCTCCTTCCAGAGAAATCTCTTCATATCCCTCTCCTAAGGGCTAGACCTGAGTACACCTATGGCTTAGCATGTGAATGCACACAGCCAAGATCTTTTGGGATGACTGCAGTTATTGTAAGGGGTTTGGGTTCTTCGACAAAGTTTTTTTCAGTGACTCAGTAATGTTGATTATATTGGAAGTTAGTAGAAGAAAAATCCGGAGAACTATCATATCTTATAAAAACTTTTGCAGAATATATGATTGATAGTAGGCCTATTGGTTACAGAAGAAGCAAAATTCGGAGGGCCATCACAATTTCAAACAAAGATTAAGGGCTCTAACAGCCTCCACACAATATTTTTAGACCAAATTATTCACGATATTTGACTGTATATAAGCATAATACGTGATTATAATTTAAGTCAAAATAGGATAGAAAGAAAATCGGATGGACTATCACAACCTCTTTAAAAAAGGGTATCACAACCTCTAGTGGAGTCATCTGTTTTGTTTAAAAAATGAAATAAGAAATAGTCGAGAAGCAAAGTAAAAAACGAGAAGAGCACGATAGAAATTGGAAGGTGTAACAATGGAAACGGAAATATAGTAAAAACAAAGTAAACACAAGAACAAAAAAAAAACAAGAAGAACATAATAGAAATTGGAAGGTGTAACAATTGAAACGGAAATATAATAAAACAAAGTAAAAACAATAACAAATCAAAAAACAAGAAGAGCATAAAAGAAATTGGAAGGTGTAAAAATTGAAACGGAAATACAGTAAAAACAAAGTAAAACAAGAAAAATACAAAAGAAGAAGTAAAACAAAACAAAGTAAAAACAAGAACAAAAAAAACAAGAAGAACATGATAGAAATTGGAAGGTGTAACAGTTGAAACGGAAATATAGTAAAAACAAAGTAAAAACAAGAACAAATAAAAAACAAGAAGAACGTGAAAGAAATTGGAAGGTGTAACAGTTGAAACGGAAATATAGTAAAAACAAAGTAAAAACAAGAGCAAATAAAAAAAACAAGAAGAACATGAAAGAAATTGGCATGTTTGACAATTGAAACGAAAATGTATTAAAAACAAAGTAAAAACAAGAAGAACTTGATAGAAATTGGACGGTGTAACAATTGAAACGAAAATATACTAAAAACAAAGTGAACAAGAAAAAGTAAAAAGTGAGAAAAGCATAATCGAAATTGGAAGGTGCAACAGTTGAAACGGAAATATAACAAAAACGGTTAACGTTTTTAAAAAGATATTGAAAAATAAAAATAAACTTTAATACAAAAATAATAATAAAAGTCCCAACATTGTTTTTGCACTAAAAAGTTTTTTTTTACTGTCTTATTAAAATTTTTCAGCCGTTTTTAATATGTTTTGCTTCAATTGTAGATGGAAAGATATAAATTATTTAGTAATATAAAACTCTTCTTGCCTTTGGTGTCATTGTTGTTTTGTTTTTTTTTGTGTGTGTTTTTTTTTTCAAGACGGACATGGAATCTGTTTATAACCTGTAGTAGATCAATGAAGAGAACAGATGCGTAGATAGGGTTTTCAGGGTCCGGTGCCTACGTTGGTTTTTGCCTCCACACCGTCACTACAACATGGGTCGGTTAGATCGTAGTATTGATAAAAAAAAACTAAGTTTGGTGCCCCTCAGAGGCTCTGCCCAGGGACAGCAGTCCACCCTCGCACCCCCTTAGCTACGCCGCTGGAAGAAAATAAAAATTGCTTTTGAACTTTTGTAATGTTTTCATAAATGATTTTGTGAATTGGGTATTTGGGTGGTAATTGCGAATTGGGTGGTAATTGATTTTGTGAATTGGGTATTTGGGTATTGGATTTTCTGAATTGGGTATTTGGGTGGTTCTTTTGCGGAATCAAGCTCAATCACACCTTGATGTGAATTAAAGTACAGAGTTCTTTAGAAATCTCCTTGTCAATTTCTATAAGGAATGAGTCTGTCAACAAAAACCAGGAGCTAAAATTTCTGGTGTGGAAAGCGTATTTTCCCATATTTATTTTGTAAAAGTTGCAGGCACCCATGATTTGTTTCAATCTTCCGGTGTAGTGGGAGGGATTTAATCCCCTTGATGGGGATAAGGGGGAGCATCCTGAGATTTGTCCGAGAAGCCCTTCATGAAAAAATGCAAAATTGTTGTCCAAAAATGAACTTTTTCTTGTTGTGATCCGCTTGTAAACGGAAATTAGTCTGAAAGCCCCATTGCAAATGATGGTTGGACTCAGGATAGGCACAGATATGAAATATCTTCTTCCATTTTTCTAATAATAGAGGGCATTCAAAATATTTTTTGGTTAGATTTGTGACGACTTTTGTTAAAGCTGTAAAAAACAACAAAACAGTAAAACAATAGGGGCAGTTACCTAAGGCAGTAACATTTATTTAAACCTTAAATTAAACCTTTTTCAAAACAGTTAAAGCTGAATAATCGCTGTCAGATCGGACGTCAACACACTAGCAAATACCTAGAAAAAAAGTCAAATATTTCCACAACTATTTCTTTTAATATTCTTCAATTTTCTCGGCTTTCTCTTTAAATCTCGGCTTAAATTATTTCATTTTTATTTTGAGTTGATTATACAAGGTTGGCGTTATGTATTTTATTTTTATTGGTTAAAAGAGGGCGGTTTTACCCATTTTTTCTATTATATGTGTTTTTTGCCGGTTCTCTGGTTTAATTAATGGTTAGAATTGGCATTTTTTTCTTATTGTTGGATTTGTTTTTTTTTCTCTCCTCTATCCCTGTTTTTCAGATCATTGAGCACACTTCAGGAGGATCTAATTTTTTTGTCGTTGGTTTACTTATGTTATATATATATATATATATATATATATATATATATATATATATATATATATATATATATATATATATATATATATATATATTATATATGTTATAAACGAAGTCAAGCTTGAATGAGCTAACCGAAGTTATTGGTAACAATGGTTTCCAAAACTCTCTAACAACTTATAACATTTTTAGAGGAAATTGTTGATGTCTATGAATTACCAAATGAAAAATAAAAATGACAAAATAAGAAAACAAATCTTAAGTTTCTTCATTTAGGAAATAACTGTCAAAACTTGTGTGTTTTACTGCTCTGTATTGCATTCAAATTTAAAAATTTGAAATTCTGTTCGATTGTTTTTTCATATAAAGTTCCATTTTTAAAATTTCAACGGTTTGTTAGCAGTAATTTTTTGTTTGGCTAACACTTCTGTTTTCGCTAGCTAACAGGCAATTGTTAGTAACAATTAGTTCGGTGGAAACAAGTCTCACATTGATTGTCACAAACTACAGCATTTAGCATTAATTTTGCTAATTATTTTGTCTAATTCTAATTATTGTCTAACTTTCAACCAAACACCGCAGAATTGGAACTCATTTTCAAAGGTTACGAACGACATGATTTCGCAGAAAGTTGGTTTCCAGGTTGTAAATTACATTTATGTTGCAGGAACTGGCGGGTTGACTCGTAAACACAAAATGTTGTCAAAATTAAGCCGCTACTTGGTTTAAGACTTATCTTAGCTGTCGTCTGCCAAAACTTTGTCTCTAAACAAAACTACGATTTGGAATGAAGGACGGCCCTCCTTTAATCCCAGTACGGCGAATCCAATGGTGAACTCAGCATTTGTCTATCTCTGATCTCAGGTTGATTTGCATCTGGAAAACTCCACCACCGACAGCTCACCCTAGAAACCCCCCTCCGTGGACAATTCCTGCCCCTCGGAAACACAGAAACTTTTTTTTCTCATACTTATCCTCTTGACTGCTCAATTTTACATGCTGGGAAATTTTATGGGAGGGGGAATGTCCATGTGGAAAGGGATTATCCGAAAGGAAAGGAATAGGATGTTCTACACCATATATCCTACCTATATATTGGAATATAAATCAAACCTTCCAATATTCAGATTTTTTCTTTCCTTTTTTTTTTTTCCAATACTTTCTTTTAACAGCTCAATTCTACATGTTAGGGGAGTTGCTGTGCTAGTGGTGGTCCGCGAGAGAGGGGGAGTGTCCTCGGGGGAGGGGGGGGTATACACAAGCGTAAAAACAAGTTATCGCCGGTTTTCCACAGTCAAAGCCTAACACGGACATACCAGACTGAAAGAGCTAAGCTTCTATGTCCAGCGGAAATTGGAGTGACAAAAGACGGAAAAGAAGCGGTTTTGGTAAAACCTATTGACGAAATTCAATTTCTTCGTCTCATTCTCCCTTTCCAAATTAAAAAAAGGAAATACAACTTTCATATTTTTTCGCAAACTTGAAAAATATCCATAAGTTTTGGCAGAAGACAACTAATTTGGATTATCGTTTGATGACATCGTGCCGTAAAAAAACTGTTAACTTTTCAAGAAGAAGAAAAAATGAATTAGTACTTTTTTATGTTTGTCATCAATAAGGATTACAAACCAAAATTGTGACAAATCTTTCAAAAGTGCGTGAATGTAAATTTTAGTTTAAAAAATCAAAGAATATGGCTCAGAATTTTGCGTGCAAGATGTATAAGAACGCTGAGGACCTCTGCTCTCCCTAAATTCGGGTCCTTTAGAATAAAGTCTGATTTATCTTCTTATTTTCAACCCTGTTTAAAATCAGGAAGAGCTCCAATGAAAATCAAAGCGCTGTGGTACCACCTCTGTTGGTGTTAATATGCCACTGTGATGGAATCTGTTGTGATGTCTGTGATGCCACCTCTTTTTCATGATTTTATTTTTTTTTAGAAGAAAGGCTTAGCATTTTATGATAAAATGCAAAACTGACTACGAGGGAAGAATATCAATATTCTTCCAAAAGCTGCATAACTTTTTTATTATATTTTTTTTAATCTTTAAAAAAAACTTATCTTTTTTATTAAAAACTTTAAAAGTTTCCACTCAACCAATTCATACATTTAGAGGCAATTCGACTGCCCTTGTCAAACAGTTCGTGGTAACGAACTGTAGTAAGGAGCGACCTGCCTCAATAGTAACTAAAGCTCTAAAAAACGGAATTTTGATACCAATAGTTACATCAAAAGAATCGCATTTTAATGCTGGTTTTAAATATATAATTTTCATCAAGATTAGTTATACCCATCAAAAGTTACGAGCCTGAGAAAATTTGCCTCATTTTAGAAAATAGGGGGAAACACCCCTTAAAATTCACAGAATCCTAACGAAAATCACACCATCAGATTCAGCGTATCAGAGAACCCTACTGTTTAAGTTCCAAGCTCCTATCTTCAAAATTTTGTACTTTTTGCCACAAGACAAATCACGGATGCGTGTTTATTTATTATTTTCTTTTTCCCAGGGGTGATCGTATTGACCCAGTGGTCCTAGAATTTTGTAAGAGGGCTCATTCGAACTGAAATGAAAAGTTCTAGTGCCCTTTTTCAGTGACCAATAAAATTGGAGGGCACCTAGTCTCCCTCCCACGCTCATTTTTTTCCCAAAGTCGTCCGATCAAAATTCTGAGATAGCCATTTTATTCAGTATAATCGAAAAACCTTATAAATATTGTCTTTTGGGACGACTTACTCCCCCACAGTCTCCGTGGGAGGGGCTGCAAGTTACAAACTTTGACCAGTGTTTGCATATAGTAATGGTTATTGGGAAGTGTGCAGACGTTTTCAGGGGATTTTTTGGTTGGTAGGAGGGTTTGAGAAGAGGAGGTAATGTGGGGAAAGCTTTCCATGGAGGAATTTGTCATGGGGGAAGAAGATTTCCATGAAGGGTGCGCAGCATTTTCTAGCATTATGTAAAAAAACAATGAAAAAATAAATATGAAAAAGTTTTTTCAACTGAAAGTAAGGAGTAGCATTAAAACTTGAATGAACAGAAAATGTTACGCATATAAGGGGTTCACCTCCTCCTAGTACCTCACTCTTTACGCTAAAATATTTTAGTAATTTCAATTATATATTCAACGGCCATTGTGATTCAGGGGACCAAATTTAAGCTTTCGTGTAAAGAGCGAGGCATTGACGAGATTGTTAGCCCTCTCATTTACGTAATAAAAACATGCGACTATAGAAGTTTGTTGCGTAAGCTAATTCGTAAGTTACGTATATCTTTTACTAATGAAAACGTTCATAAAAAACTAAAAGCTCTAGTTGCCTTTTCAAGTGCCCAAAAAATTGGAGGGCAACAGGGCCCCTCCCCCCTCCTTTTTTCTCAAAATCATTCGATCAAAACTATGGGAAAGCCATTTAGCCAAATAAATAAATATGCAAATTTCGCTTTAATTGTTCATCTGCGGAGAGCCGAAATCAAAACATGGATTAACTGAAAAACGTTCAGAAATTAAATAAAAAAACATTTTTTTAACTATTTAATTTGAAACTTAGAGCTTTGATTTGTCCGTCCTTTGACCTTGCCTCTACGGCTTCGTAGCGGAGTGCTTTCGCAAGTTTGTCTAAACTGCTAACAGCGCTCTAGGGCGAACTTGGAAAAGTGGCATCTCATATATATATATATATATATATATATATATATATATATATATATATATATGTATATAACTACTTTGGTACGTGTATGATAAACCCCCTACCGCTTAAATTGTTCATTCATTGACGCATTATTGAACCTTTTTTTTTTCGTTAGTTTCTTTCAACTTAGCGTGAGACAAAACAAAGAGAAGCGACAAAATAGATGAAAAATATATTATTTTGGGCTATATATTTGCACATTAGGGGGAGAGGGAAGTAAAGTATTTGGACAATGTGAAGTAACATGCAGAATAATTGTATCTAGCGCATTAGGCATGAAGACCCGCTATACTTTCCCCACCTCATAATGTGCAATTCTACTCCCCAAATTGTTTTTGAAGTAGTATTTCTTTATCTTACTTTTGTATAAATCAGTAGGATTAAGGGTTAGAGAAACATATTAGAAGAGCATTAGGTAGGGGTGAGTTGTAGAAATGCCCATGTTTTAATGTAATGTGAATAACTGTACAGAAATCAAATTAAAAAAAAACAGCGTTTTTTCAATAAAAGAAAAGAGACATGTGAGTAGCTGCTTTCCACCTCTACTCCCAGCCTTTATGTTTTTTTTTTACTTTTTATTTTTCACTTTTACTTTTTACTTTACTTTATTTATATACGTTTATTTACTTTTTGTCAACACTTCAAAAGGAATGTCTTATCACATGAACTATTTATCCATTTTATACCAGCGCCTTAGTAATCTAACTATATTATAATACTACTACTAACAACTCATTATAGCACCAAGCCCTTTGAGACCTGCACAGCTAAGCACGCTCCTCCTCCATTCCAATCTATTCAAAGCCTCCCTCTTTATACCTCCCAGGAAGTTCCAATTTCCCTCAAATTTTTCCTTAATACATCCTCCCAAACCAACCGGGGACGAACTGATTTTCGGTTGCCCCTAGATGGTTGGCCGACAAGGACAATCATTGGCACTATGTCATCCTTCGTCCGCAAAACTTGTCCTATCCATCTCAACCTTTCTCTCATTATAGTCATAGAAAGCGGAATCGTACCATACTTTTCGTATATTACATATGTATAATAATATATATTTTCATATATAATAGTAATAATTATTATAATTTAGATATAATGAAATAACTTTCGTATAAAAGTATTTTATAGACAGTTAGTGTGTATAAATAACGCTAATACCAGACAGTACTAATATACTAATGTTCAGTTAAGTTGGGCAAATAAAACAAATTGGTGGTAAGGAAGTAGGTATTTGGGTCATTGGTAGCGTAAAACCCGAACTTTGTATCTTTCTGGAGGTGAAAGAACTTATGACTTGACGATCGTCAAAGTTCAATAAGTTGCTGTCAATACTCCAATTGTTAAAACTGAAGCAAGAGCAATCAATCAGATAGATCAAATGATAGATCAGATAGATCAAAAAGAAAAAAGTCCTACAATTGTTGTCTTATTAGCTATAAGCAAGGCTATATTCAGGAGGGAGGTCGACCCCCCCCTCAAAATTTGTCCAACTCTTAAAAACATAAAAAAATCCATATAAAATTCTTGATGTATTTTTAAAGTTTTCTTGTACTCTACCCCTTAAACAAAAGTCCTGAACACGGTTTCGGTTATGAGATATTGAATTCGGGAGTCAGGAGTAGGATAGGGGTCAGGAAATTGAAGTGAAGCCTTGTATTGCATTTTTGCTATTTTCTCAAGATTCCATACCGTAAAAATTAGTTCTTATCTTTTAGATGGAGAATATGGGCTTTAAAATAAGAAATAAATTGTCTATTCAGTTTATAATGAAAACCCCCTCTGCAGGATAGTTATGCAGGTTTTAGTAGTAGTAGACCTCAGCAGTAGTGTTAGTTACATAGATACAGAAGATACACCCGTATTTGGACACTCTAGGTTGTATATACTAAACTAGAGCATTGACCTACGTACATGACCAGATAAACACAAAAGATGCATCTTTATTCGGGCACTATAGCTAGCATATACTACAGACTCAACTGCCCAGGCTTGTCCTAGTCAAATGTCAGATAGACAGAATTTGAAAAACAAGAATTTTCGGTAAGTTGTTCAGTGACAAATTTTCTATGTATATACTGGTTGTTTCTGAGGTAAGGATATCAGTTTTGAAACAGCTTTCAAAAGGAGCAAGCGATTTTGAAATGTAAGTAATTAAGAATTATATGTGCCTTTTTCTAGTTTCATCATTTAAAAATATCCGATTTTTCGTAGATCATATTATAAATCCGCTATCCTTTACTTCATACTTCAACAGACACAGAGTATAAACTGCTGTCTTTTTTGTATTTAGCGCTAAAGTGTAACCTCTGATCTTATAATCCCATCGGAAGGGGTGGATTTTAAATTGACGCTGAACATGAAGACAGCTAAATATACTGTATTATGTGAACGATGTTATTTAATGAAACTATTTTAAAAACTAAAATTCTATATTGATTAGAAGTTTTTCTTAAGAGAATTCTAAGTCATATTGAAAACTGACCGTCCTGACTGACCGCATAAGTTTTAAGAACTTCCATGACTACACCTGTTACCCGTTGCCCATCTTCCAACTTTTTGCCCCAACGGAATTTTAAGATATGCCCGTAATGGAATTTTTTAAGAGATACATATTTTTTTGGGGTATCTTGACAATTATTATTTGAATAACTAAGGAGAGTGAAAATGAAATCTGAGGGGGTTCATGTTCCCGCAACCTAATGTCCATTTTGGAATACTACGTGTGCCGCACAGTTTTGCCACGCTTGGTGCAGTTGGGCCACGCTTAGCATAGTTGCCAAAATCCTTGGCGCACTCCTCAAAACGCTTGGTACATTTCTGCAACACTTGGCTTGCCATTGCAGTCTTGTTGTTTGAATAGGTAAAGCCGAAACTTTCATAGTATTATGTGACAAATATATCGAGAATTCTGTTTTTATTGAAAAATTTCCCGTATGCAGTTGTGTATTTTCTTTAGAGTAGCAGGTAAAAAAAAGAAGGAATATGAATGAAAAATGCAGCGGAAAATAATCTAAAAATATTTCACTAAAGAGCTTATAAAGGTATAGCTTTATTTTGAAATTAACGTTGTCTTTGGAAATCAACAGATTGTTAATGTGTGATTTCTTACGGACAAAAAAGAGCTGTCAATTTTAATGTACTAATTTTGCTTATTTATTGTCCTGGTTAAACGTGACAACATTGCCGAAAATATAGTTCTGCCTCAGTAATCTTCATAATCATGAAACAACTGAAAGAAATATACTTCTTAATAGTGTTGTAACAGGGTCCATGAGAGCATCTATGAGTGCCCCCCTCCACGGTCACCGTTTTGGGGGCCATATGCCGCCCAAAAATCATTTTATTTGAACTTCAATTTATTTAACCAATTTGTTCATCTCTGCTACTTATCCATCTGTTTTTTTCGGAGTTAATACCTGTTGTAAAATTGAAGCTACCGAACTTAGAAAGTTTTCGATCAACCTAGATTTTTATCCTCCCCTGGGGTCAATTTGTAGCAAATCCTGTCTATATGCTTCACTGCGTTTAGGCCTAATGGATTTTTTTAGAATTCCTAGAAGGCTTATTGGAACTTTTCCTCCTCTTATCTCGGGGGGAGAGTGGTTTCTGGTGGTGCTCTTTGATATGTGTTCCGTAAAGTTACATTTAATGGGGGTTGGACTAAGTGGGATTGAGTTGAACGGGAATTGAGTTGCATGAGGATGAGTTTAATGAGAGTCGAGCTAAGCCGGGTTGATTTCAATTGGTCTGTCTTAGCCGAAATGTAAGTATGCCGAACTCAAAAGCGAATGATAACTGGTTTGAGTCTCGCTGAGGCCTATTGTTTTGGTTGGGGTGATGGGTTTGTGGAACTTCCCTGTAAGGTAATCCAAATGTCCACCTACTTTCAAATGGATAGGATATATAGGAGGGAAACGGTGCAAGTGGTAGTGGGAGGCTTTACGGGTCTAGGTAGAGAGAAATCGTTTTAACCTAATTTTATTATCTACATTTCACTTGGGGTGATGTATTTGTGGCATTTTCCTGTAAGGCAATCCAAATGTCCACCTACTTTCAAATGGATAGGGTATCTAGGGGAAAACGTAGCAAGTGCTACTACTATTATTTTAAATATTGATAAATATTGTTTTCTCAATGTGTATTCTATTTTCTTTCATCTATATAGACAGTAACAGAACATAAATGACTATTAAAACTATATTCATTATATTAGGCTAATGCAGATTCTTCATCATCATCAAAAAGATGTTGAATATGTTTATGAAGATTTTTTATTGAAGGAAACATCCACTCTCTTGCTCATGTTGATAAAATATAAGAATAAATTGAATTGGTCTTCTCCCCCCAACCTTGTTTGTGCGTGTGTGTGTATTAATAATTTTTATTGATTTATTATATATGTGTTTTAAATCATATGAAAATATAGCTCATTAATATTGCCATTATTGACTTCATAAAACAGTACTAATTTCACAATGAAAATAATTTCTAATGCTATTCTAGGTTAGCCTAGCTGAGTTGTCACCCCCAACTCAGAAGACCTGCAGCCTCTTTGTGTGTGTGTTAATAATTTTTCCTTTTTTTATTTATTATCTATATGTTTTAAATGACGTGAAAATATTGCTCGTTAATATTCCCTTTTTCCACTGTATAAAAGAATATTGTATTATTTTCATTATGAAAATAAATTCTATTATTATTGTATGTTAGTCTAGCTGAGTTGTCTCTGCCAACTCAAGGGACGTGCAAACTCTTTGAGGGTATAGACACCTGTATTGTCATCATCAGTTGAATTTTAGAATGATCTCCTTATTAACTCGCCCTCCGTTAACAACGAGCTAGAATTGTACGTCTAATTATTAAAAGATTGTTTTGGAGAGGTGAGTGAAGATAATGTATTTCATATTAATTATCTTAATGACTTACCCTCTGATAACAACGACAAGGACCCGACGTAGATTAATAAATTCTTGAAAAAATGCTTTGGAGATGCGAATGTGACTGTCCCCACTCTATCAATGGACATTCCCCCAGCTCAACCAAGTGCCTTTGAAGAGCAAAGTGTACCAGAGGATGATTATGCTGTGCTTTACCAGCTCAGTCCCAATACTCATAAACTTTTGGAAGATGTGTACGGAGAGGCAAATGTAACCCCCATCAACGTTTGAATTTGGTGAATTTGGATGATAGTTCTATTGTTGTCTATTGATAGTTCTCAACGGTGAATTTGGATGTTTGCCAATGATGTTTGCCATTGGTGAATGGTTCTGTTTGCCAAGTGCCTTTGAACGGGGCTTGGCTGTCAGTTCTGCTGAACTAGATGCCTTTAAAGATCAGGGAGTATCAGAGGATGATTTTGTTGGATTGACCTGCTCAGTCCAAATACTCATAACTTTTCGTGGATTTTCTCTAGAGAGCTGATTGTAACTCCCTCAAATATTTCAATGAATATTTCACCAGCTCAGCCAAATACCTTTGAAGTGCAAAGTATACCAGAGAATAATTTTGCTTGGGTAGACGGCCTCAGTCCAGATACTCTCGAAGATATGCTGCGTGAGCTAGGGGATTTCAACCCCCGCTCTAACCCACTTATAGACATTAATGTTGAAGAAGAGCAGGGAATGTTGAAGAAGGACATTGCCATTGTTGAGGAGAATGGATCAAAAGATGGTTCTTCGAAATTGACAGTGAAATACCTTTGGAACTTCATTAATCGATAAAGGATTTTATTTTTCCGTGCATAAACAGACTGGTGACTAAGGACTCTTTGAGTTCATATAATTTATCTTTGGTAGAGGATGGGATTATGTGGTGGACACCTTATAGCCGGAAAAACATATAGCCGGCCTTGACCTGAAACAGAATATTGTTGTTCATCAACTTGTTCATGTTCTTTCGCGATGGATGGTAGGCAGCGGTTTCAGGATCACAAAACTTCATAGAGCCCTGCAATTTGATCAAAAAGCCATATATGAAAACATTTATTGACACTTGTCAGTAAACGTTCAGAAGCGAAAACGAAGGTTGAAAAAGAAATCTAAAAACTCATTTTAAATTCAGTCTTCGGTAAAATGTGCGAGAGTGTACGCAGTAGGAGTCGATGTGACGTTATGACCAACCTGAAAGCATTCGATCGAATCATTGCCGATCCCAACTTCACATTATTCACTATCATAGACTCCAATATGGTCCTCTAACATAGGGAAAAATATCATCTTCAATAAACATTTTGCTGCTTAACTACAGAAATCTCCAAAGAACTCATGTTGACATTCTTTTACAATGGCCAATTGCCGAGAAAAGGGGAAGTTCAAGTGTATTATGGAGAAACTGATTCACTGCTGTTAAAAATTAAAACTGATAATTTATTAAATGATTTGAAAAATCGTAAGCACATCAGCTCTTGAATGGACTTTACCAATTGTGATAAGTCCCTTCATCCAGAGCTAGTGAAGTGTCAAGCCCCGAATTAACTATTATTGCTAAAATCTGAGACGGGGAGTTACTTGATATCCCATAATGTGCTTGCAGGTCTGGAAGTGTACTGTGTACAAACACACAATGAGGGTATCAAACAATTCTGCAAGGGGATGTTAAAATAATTTCTATGATCACTATTCTGTCTATTCTATCACTATTCTATATAATTTCTATATTCTATTCTAATAATCACTATGTTGAAAATAATTTCAATATGTGTGTTTATAAAAACTGTGTGGAAAGTAGTCTAGTTCCAAGAGCGAAACTTATGGCGACTCGCTCTTTAAAATTTAAAACTTCGCATCTAGAGTAGAAAAAACGCCACGTCAGCCATATTGGACAAAGTTTACCTATGTAAGGGTGGTATGAAAGTACTAACCCTCGGAGACTACTGTATTTAAGATCGAGAGGAATTTGTACAGTATAGAAAACATCTCGGTCTGGAAAATCTTACTTAAATTCAATAGTAATGCTAGGTGGGAGGTAGGAAGAATTTTTTCTTATCAGTATGTTCTATGTGTATGCAAGGCAGATTTGCTATCGTTTTTCCAGTGTATTCCTATATATCTTTAAAAAATTGTATTTTTAATTAATTTTGCTCCCCCGCGGCCGGCTAAGTGTTTTTCTAAGTCTTTTCTAACTTAATTTGTAACTAAAAATGCTAATTTTTAATTTTGTTTTTGAAAAAATAAAAACAGGTGCTTTTTAAAAACTGATATTATTGCATTGATTAAAAATAATGTGTAATTATTTTTTATAAATTAAATAGTGTTTTGAACTCTGTTTTTTGGTGTTGATTAAAAATATTTTGTATTTATTGTATAAAAAAAACATGTATTATTCTAAATTTTTGTTGTTGTTATTCTTGAACACTGTACTAGGACTGATCGGAAATTATTATTTATTCATTAGACATACACAGTATACAGCTAGTTGTAGTCCAGCTGTTGTAAACGACAATATGTATCAATTTAAGACACCATTCAGATCGTTTCTATTTCGTAGGAGGTATCTTAAATGTATTTAATGTTTAATATTAAAATGTGTTCGCATGTTAGGGCTCTTTTGGCAATGGGGTTTACAGATTAGATTTCGTGTCACATGGAAAAAGCTTTGCCCGTTTTAGGCTATATTTTCGGCCGGATATTTTTTTTTACATTAAAATCCCCTTGGGCTTAGGACTGACGAGTGTCAATATCAAACTGACCGAAGCTGAAAAACTTGTTGGTTCACTGTTGGGTCCCATCTCTCCCCTTTTTCTCACAAGGAAGTTGGAGGTCTTATCAAACAGTTCGTGGTAATAGTAAGGAGCGACCCAGCTCAATAGTAACTGAAACTCAAAAAAATCAAATTCTGATACCAGTAATTACATCAAAGAATTGTATTTTGGTGCTGATTTTAAATATATAAGTTTCATCAAGTTTAGTTTCACCCATCAAAGGTTACGAGCCTGGGAAAATTTGCCTTATTTTCAGAAAATAGGGGGAAACACCCCATAGAAGTGATACAAGCTTTACAAAAATCCCACCACCAGATTCAGAGTATCAGGGAACCCTAGTGTAGAAGTTTCAAGCTCCTGTCTACAAAAATGTGGAATTTCCCATTTTCTGCCAGAAGACAAGTCACGGATACATGTTTATTTGTTTTTTTGTTTTTCTGTTTTATTTTGTTTTTTTGTTGTTTTTTTCCCAGGGGCTTGATCGTATTGACTCAGTGGTCCCAGAATGTCACGAGAGGGCTCATTCTAATGGAAATTAAAAGTTCTAGTACCCTTTTTAAGTATTCAAAACAATTGAATGGCGCCTAGGCCAACTCCCACGCTCATTCATCAGATCAAAATCCTGAGATTAGCATTTTATTCACCATAGTCGAAATACCTAATAACAATGTCTTTGGGGACGACTTACTCCCCACAGTCCTCGTGAGAGGGGCTGCAAGTTACAAACCTCGATCATTGTTTACATATAGTAATGGTTATTGTGAAGTGCACAGACGTTTTCAGGGGAACTTTTTCGTGTTGGGGTGGGTGTGTGTCACGGGAGGGGGTTACGTGGGAGGATCGTTCCATTGAGGAATTTATCATGAGGGAAAAGAATTTCCATGAAGGGGGCGAGGATTTTCTAGCATTATTAAAAACAATGAGAAGATTTTTCACCTGGAAGTAAAAGATAAGCATTAAAACTTAAAATGAACATAAAATATTACGTATAAAAGGGGGTCCGTCTCCTCCACAATACCTTGCTCTTTACGCTAAAGTATTTTTAGTAGTTTCAATTATTTATTCTACGGCCTCTGTGATTCAGGGGGTCATTCTTATTGTATCTATATTATCATTCTTCAGGGTCTGACCAGTGTTTATGACCAATGATTATTGGGAAGTTTATCGACGTTTTCAGGGCGATTTTTTGGTTTGGCGGGAGAAGTTGAAGGAGACGTGGGAGGATCTTTTCATAGAGGACTTTGCCATGGCGGAAGAGGATTTCAATGAAGGCGGCGCAGGACTTCCTAGTATTATTAAAAAAAAAAAAAAAGAAAAAATAAATATTAAAAAAATTTCAACTGAAAGTAACGAGCAGCATTGAAGCTTAAAACGAACAGGAATTATTACGCAAATAAGGGGTTTACCTCCTCGTTTTACCTCGCTATTTACGTTAATGGGTTTTTAATAATTTCAACTATTTATTCCACGGTCTTTGTGATTCGGGGGTTATTCTTAAGCAGTTGGGACAAAATTTAAGCTTTAGAGTAAAGAGCGAGGTATCGACGAGGGTGTGAACTCCCCTCTTAAACAAACGAATATAGAAGTTCGTTACTGAAGTTAATTCGTAAGTTACGTATATTTTTTTTACTAATGAAAACGTTTGTATAAAATTGGAAGTTCTAGTTGCCTTTTCAAGTAATCAAAAAATTGGAGCGCAACTAGGCCTCCTCCCCCTCCTTTCTTCTCAAAATCTTCCGTTTAAAACTATCCCCCCTCCTTCGCTCCTTTTTTCTCAAAATCTTCCGGTTAATTACAATTAATTAATATGCGAATTTCGTTTTTATTATTTATGTGCTGAGAGCCAAGATCAAAACATGCATTAATTCAAAAACGTCCAGAAATTAAATAGAAAAAAACAATTTTTTTTTAAATGAAAGTAAGGAGCAACATTAAAACTTAAAGCGAAAAGAAATTACTCCGTATATGAAAGGGGCTTTTCCTCCTCAACGCCCCGCTCTTTACGCTAAAATTTCTTACTGTTTTAAAAAGTAGAGTTAAGAGAAAGAGTCAAACGTTGGCGTAAACTTAGCGTTGAGGAGGAAAAGCCCCTTTTGTATACTGAGTAATTTCTGTTCGTTTTAAGTTTTAATGTTGCTCCTTACTTTCATTTAAAAAAATTGGTTTTTTTTTTCAATCCCGTAGAAAGAACCAAATACTTTTGTAGCACTATGTTTTTTTTGTTATGTTTTAAGTTCAATTTTTCTGTGTTACCAATTTATTAATTTATCAATCAGTTTCTCTTTGAAATTTGTATTCCCTTTTGAAATTCCACTATATGTCTCCTCTAGCTGTCTTTTTAATCATATAATGAGTAACATGACTTGTATTATTTTTGTGTCCTATTTTCTTCGTTCTTCTGCTTTTCCCTTTTGTTGTCTTTTGTAAATGTACTGTTCTTTGCCCTTACAAGGTGGCCATCTTTAGGAGGAGGGACAAGTGGAACTTGTCCTTCTTTTGAACTTTCCTTCCAACGAACTCTGAACTTCTTCGAACTTTCCTTCCAAGAAAAATTATCACAAGTAGCTCTAAAACTAAGTTCTAAGGGGGAGGTGAAGCAGGCCGGCTGCTCCACCTCCCCCTTGTCAATGGAAGTCCTAGGTATAAAACAGCCATACCTGTTTTTTCTATAAATATTTTTGATTTCCTAAAATGTTTATTACTTTAGTATTTTCTAATGCACTTCCGGTTAGAAAATCTACGTTAATTCCGTTTGTTTGGAATTATTGAAATTCCATTTCTTTCATTCCAAATTGTGCTTTAATTTCGTTTTTGTGATCTTTGTATGATATACCCAGATTCCGTGTTACTGAAAAAAACAAATAGCCTTTTTTAAAACATAATTAGTTTTACAACCAGATATGATGATGAATCTATAGTATTTAAATGTGATTGGTTCTCTTTTAAAAAATTTGAAGCTAGTGAAAAGAACAAACCGTTCAGAGTTGTAACATCTTTTACCAACTAATTCGTCCCCGACTGTGATGATATTCGCATATTATCATGATGGTTACATGATATTTGGTCTATTTTGAGCAAAATGGCTATCTAAAAAATTCGATCGGATGAATTTGGAGAAAAGAAAGGGTGGGGGTTAGTTTGTCCCTGGTCCCTTTTGACTTTAAAAAGGGAACTAGAAGTTTCAATTTCCAGTTGAATGAGTCCCCCCAAAGTTTATACGACCATCCCTTCCATGAAAAACTGTAAATACCCTCCAGGTCATATGTCTTTGATCATATGATCAGTCCTGATCTTTGATCATAGGACTGATCTTTGATCAGTCCTCAGTCCATTTTCACCTGCTTTCTTTTCTTGTCATTTATCATTTTTGTTATATTTCAGGTCTTTCATTATATGGTTGTGGTTTGACAGGGATTTATGGGTTTGAGCTTCCGATATTAGACGCATTTCTGTTCGGTTCTCTTATTTCTGCTGTAGATCCTGTTGCTGTGCTGGCTGTTTTTGAAGAAGTTCATGTCAACGAAGTCTTGTATATTGTGGTGTTCGGGGAGTCTCTTCTCAATGATGCTGTCACAGTAGTAAGTTTTACTTCTCTTACCGTATGATGATGTCGAATGGTGCAATAAGTTTGGGGTCACGCATGTACTGTTTAAGGCAGGGTGGTGTAAGTGAATATCTCTTGGGGGAGGGGGGACCAAAAAGCCAATTTTTAAGCTTCATATTTTTTGTTTCAGATTTTAAGTAGAAGTTCATAAGTAAATCCTTGTCTTAAAAAAACCAAAAAAAAGGTTGATCGAATCTAGTTTAGCTCAAAGAAGATGATTTTTATATATATATATATATATATATATATATATATATATATATATATATATATATATATATATATATATATATATATATATATATATATATATATATATATACTAGCTGTTGGGGTTTTTTTCTTTTTATTTTTTTTTTTATTTTTATTTTTTTTAGTTTTGTTTTTCTCCTTTATTTTTCATTTTTTTCTTCTTTTTCTTTTTTAGTTTTTTTTAGTTTTTTAGTTTTTTTATTAGTTTTTAGTTTTTTTTCTTTTTAGTTTTTTTGTAGTTTTTACCTTTTTTTAGTTTTTTTGTAGTTTTTACCTTTTTTTAGTTTTTTTAGTTTTTTTTTACTTATGTTCTGGTCGTCATTTATACTCCCTGTGTCCCGGTCGTCATTTGTGTCCCGGTGCTTTGTTGATGGTGATTGCTAATCGAACATTCCTTGTGTCTCGGTCGCTTTCTCTTTGAGTGTCCCGGTCGTCATTTATATTCCCTATGTGCCGGTGTCCCGGTCTGTAATTTCGTCTGTCGAAAACATGATTTTGTGTATTATAATAATAACAAAATATGAACAGATATGCTCAATCAACATATCTATGCTAACATATCAACATATCTATGCTAAATCAGACTACATGAATGTTTAGTCTGTTGCTCAGTATCAAGTTGAAACATTTCGGTTAGCTTAGTTATACTTGATTTTTTTTTTGTGTTTCAATGTAGTAATTATGTAGTGTGAAATTCTTGTTATGTATTCCTTAAATTCTTTACACTTTTTAGGTTCTTTACAATATGTTTGATTCATATACAGCCATGGGTATTGAGAATATCAAGTATACTGATCTTTTGGCTGGTGTGGCCTCCTTCTTCGTTGTGGCAATCGGTGGCACAATTATTGGAATAATATGGGGATTTCTTACAGCGTTTGTTACTCGATTCACTAACCACGTTCGAGTCATTGAGCCTGTTTTTATATTTGTTATGAGCTATTTGGCCTATTTGAATGCTGAAATTTTTCATCTTTCTGGAATCTTGGCGTAAGTAGTCTAACTTTTTTCTTACAATTATTCTTCCAGAAAATAAGGTGCACTTAATGTAGGCTGTAACAAAAGGTGAGTTTTGTTTCGGCAGCCAGATATCAAGTCGCCTGAAAAAAAAAATGTCTTTAAATTGTTTTAAAAACCAGAATTGTGGCAAAGAGTAAACTTTAGCGTAAAGAGCGAGAAATTGCGGAGGGGACAACCCATTTCATATATGGAGTAATTTCTGTTCGTTTTAAGTTTTAATGTCGCTCCTTACTTTCAGTTAAAAAAACAAGTTTTTTTTATGTAATCTCTGGATGTTTTTGAATTAATGCATGTTTGATTTTGACTCTCCACACATAAATTATTAAAATGAAATTTGCATATTAATTCCTTTTTTGGCTAAATGGCTTTCTCTTAGTTTTGATCAGACGATTTTGAGAAATAAGGGACGGATGGGGAAGGAGGCCTAGTTGCCATGCAATTTTTCGGTTACATAAAAAGGCAACTATAAATTTTTATTTTTAACGAATTTTTTTATTAGTAAAAAATATACGTAACTTAAGAAGTAACTTACGTAAAAAACGTTTATATTCTTTAATTTTTATTATGTGTATGAGGGGGTTTGTATCCTCGTTAATACCTCGTTCTTTGCACTAAATCGTAGGTTTTGTCCCATTTCTTTAAGAATGACCCCTGAATCAGAAAGGCCGTAGAAGAAATAGTTGAAATTACTAAAAATACAATAGCATAAAGAGCGAGGTATTTATCTCCTCCTAAATACCTCGCCCTTTATGCTAAAGTATTTTTAGAACCCCTCATGTGCGTAATAATCTCTGTTCGTTTTAAGTTTCAATGCTACTTTTTACTTTCAATTGAAAAAAACTTTTCCATGTTTATTTTTTCATTTTTTTTTATAGTAATTTTAGAAAATCCTGCCCTTTTCATTGAATTTCTGTTCCCCTATGACATATTTCTCTAAAGAAGGATCCTCCCACATAGCCCCCTCCCCTCAACCCCACCCCCAAAACCAAAAAAATTCCCTGAAAACGACTGTACACTTCCCAATAACCATTACTGTATGTAAACACTGGTCGAAGTTTGTAACTTGCAGCCCCTCCCCCAGGGACTCTGGGGGAGTAAGCCATTCCCAAAGACATAGTTATTATGGTTTTTGACTAAGCGGAACAAAATGGCTATCTCAAAATTTTGATCTGTTGACTTTGGAGAAAAAATGAGCGTGGGAGGGGGCCTAGTTGCCCTCCAATTTTTTTGGTCACTTAAAAAGGGCACTAGAACTTTTCATTTCCGTTAGAATGAGCCCTCTTGCGCCATTCTAGGACCACTTGGTCGATACGATGACTCCTGCGGAAAAGAAAAGAAAAAACAAATTAACACTCATCCGTGATTCGTCTTCTGGCAAAAAATACGAAATTCCACATTTTCGTAGATAGGAGCTTGCTATAGGGTTCTCTGATACGCCGAATGCGATGGTGTGATTTTCGTTAAGATTCTGTGACTTATAGGTGGTGTTTTCCCCTATTTTCTAAAATAAGGCAATTTTTCACGCTCGTAACTTTTGATGACAAAGACTAAATTTGATGAAACTTATATATTTAAAATCAGCATAAAAATTTGATTCTTTTGATGCATATTTTAGCATCAAAATTCCGTGTTTTAGAGTTTCGTTTACTATTGAGCTGGGTCGCTCCTTACTACAGTTCGTTACCACGAACTGTTTGATTTCATGTTCCTCGACTATAAAAGGTATCATGTGAGAGAAATTTCCCACTAATTTTTTTTTGCTACTTTTGTTTTTGTTTACTCGTTTTTGCTTTTTACTTTTGTTTTTACTTTTTACTTTTACTTTTGTTTTTACTTTTTTGTTTTTGTTTACTTGTGCTAATTTTGTTTGCCTATTTTGTTTGCAATGGAATGAAGCAGCATTTTAAGGCTTCTTTTCTGCTATTTTTCGCTCCCACCAATGATGTTATTGTTATTGTTACTTTACTGTATTGTATTGTTATTGTTATATATTGTATTGTATTGTTGTATTGTTAATATTGTAAAATATTGTATTGTTAATGTTATTGTTACGATTTCAGCTTTCTTAACATACATGAATTTAACTGGAAGCAATCCTATTTCAACGTTTTTGTTTATTTTCACGAAAAAATAAACGATGTTCCACAGATATTCAGGAACAAAAACAGATAAGCCTAACGGCAATTTTTAGGACTTTTCTTGGGTTTGAATATTTTGCCTTAAAACTTAATTAGAAAGTCGGCTTTAATATTAATAATAATAATAATTAATTATTAATTAATTTTTTATTAATAATAATTAATAAATTTAATATTAGAAATATGGGATTTTTAATTTGGTTGTTTAATCCGTTTCTAAAAGCGGATATCAGAAGAACAGGCTTTCTTACACTATTGAGAGATGAGAAAAGAGGATGTTTCGTCACGTGTGTTGAAATTGAAAAAAAGATGCCATTTTTTACATTTTTAGGAGGAGGGGCCCGCTTTGTTCTGTTTCAGATGCAGTATTCCCCGTGTGCTAGTTTTTTAATTATTGATGGTGTTTTTGTGAAGATTCTTGTGTAATTACAGCTTTAAGTGTTCTAGCTCAATTGAACCAGTGTTAGAGGTATCGAGTCAGGGACATAATTTCAGGAGTGCTCCCTGATTATAAACTGGGATCCATTTCCAAGGAACCCTCACGGGAGCAGAGGGACCAATATCAATGGAAACGAACAAAAACTACGAACAACAAGGAAAACTGAATCTAGCGGCTTGGCCATGGCTTTGTTTCGAGAGTCGCCCAACTCCTTAATAAAATTTGTCTTGTGCTAGTCCTATGATCAAGAATTATTTAATTTTTAATCATTCTTGTGAGTATAAGAAGCTTGATGTGTCCTACCAGAACCGGTACTCTGAACCTAATGATCATGTCATTTTAATTGTTATATTACTATGACATTATGTTATATTACCATATTATATAATTATTATATTGTAATAATTAATAATTTATTAATAATAAAATGAATGATATTTAATAAAAATAATTATTATATTTAATTAATATATTAAATCATAATTAACATCATTTCGATTAATATTCATTTATCAGAGGGAGCCTGACCCCCAAAGCTGTCATTGGTCTTTCTACTAAGAAAATTCCTTTTATGCATCTTTTGTATGGAAGATTTAAGCTTTCCAAAGATACTCGAGAAAAATTGAATGCAGTTATTCACAAGATGTTTCAAAACTTATTCCCAAAATAGCAATAAACCGTTGTAAAACGAAAGTTGAAGTTCATTTTTTTTTCTCCGAATTGGAGCTTGAATTTCGATCAAACTTTGCTTGAAAAGGCGTAGGGGTCCAAAGAAAATGGTGTAAGTAGGAGAATTAAAAGAGTTTAAGCAAAGTGTTTTTTTTTTTACTTTTCTTGCAAATTGAAGACTGAATTTTCACTAAACTTTATTTGAGGAGGTAGAAGAATCCAGACGAAATAGTTTAAATAAGTGAGTTAAAAGACAAGCCAGTGACTTTTATTTTAGTTTTTCTTGCTGACTTATTTTTTTCTATATGTTTTTTTCTGAAACGTGTAAAACCCCATCACCAAGCAGCATCAATCAGACAAATATCGTATCTAGAAAATACTTTGCATTATTTCAAAGTTCAGCGCATAAAAATGTGCTGCACTTGTTTACTTTTACTTGTACTTGAGGCAGGATACAAGTGCAGCAGTTCCAGTTCACGATTTTGGGGGTCGGGGAAAATGCTTTTTTCAAATCTAGGTAAGTCAATTTTTCAGTGAAAATACAAGGAAAAGTATTTTACAGTGAAAATACTAAAAAAGGTATTTCTCAAAATGCCTTTTTTGGTATTTTACCTCATACCTGCTTCCATTACATTGGCTTATATCTGTAGAGTTTTTTAAACCAATCACATATTTTCTTTAGCAAAAAGCAGAAAGTGAAGCCAATAATGCTGCCTTTTTCAGTTATTCCAAAAATCTATAGCGCCCTTCCCCCTCCCTATTAAGTGCCACTCCATAAGTGTTTGCTCTCCCTGGCATTTAACCGACTTAAGGGAATGCGCGAAGAGTCCGTGTCCTTTGTGATTGGCTCAACTAGCTCAAGCCGGGACTTATGTCTCCTCCTATACTTCCTGAAGACGCCGAATGGTTCCAGGTTAGACTTGATTACACACATCCATGCTCCCCTTGCCTATTCTTCTGTCCGGGTAGGGGGACGCACCTAGCGACTGTTTGTTAATGACAAAGGCGGAAATATTTCAACCTTAAATGCTTGGATCTAGCCTATTTATTGTACATAGCTCATGAGATGGTCACATGATTAGGCAGGATTCAAATTAGCTTCTTTGTGTTATTTTCCATTGCTTGACCTTAAAGCATTGATTTTCATCTCTAGCTTCTAAATGTAACCTATCCGGTTTTGTGCTGAATATCTTGTTTGTCTCTTGCTTGGTCTGTCGCAATGGCCCACCTAAATTATAGTCATACGTAAGAAAAAAAAAATGAAAACGCGCGACTATAGCGTCAATAATGTGACACGTGCGTAACTTGGTGGATTGAACAACGTTCAACTTTTGACCAAATTGACCAATAGATGGATAGATGTATTAATTCAGTAATACGACAATAAATTTGAGCAATGAAAGAAAATAGGCTCTACGGCTGGGATTTCTGGGAAAGAAATGAAAAAAAAAAAAACGCACACATTAAGACAGAAAAGAAGAACATGCAACAAATATTTGGTATTACTTTTTGAAAATAGAAAAGATGGATGCTAAGAACAGGATATTTTTCTTATCTGTAAAATGGACCTGACAGCAGATGCGACAATTATCTACTGCAGCAGATTAGTATACAATACTATGGAACAATTTAATGTTTATTTATAAGCTTTTCAAACCAATTTCTTGCAATTTTCCACTTCAGTTGTAGAGATGCGCTGCCATAAACCCAGGATTTTTTTCGGGGGGGGGGGGGTAAATAAAGATACAAAACGATTCCCCTCCCATCTGGGTTCGTCCCTGCATATTTGTCGTTACTTTTAACGAATAGCATGGTCTATTCATAAATTGTATTTTTTTTAAATAGGTGTGCCCTTGGTAAGACCCGTGTATAAAGCGTAAAGCCTAGCTGAGTAATTACATTAATGGCTATACGTGCTCACAAGCCCGATCTTATAGCTGACATAGCGACCGACACAATTCAAAACGCACGTTTCTGCCAAGAACTAACTAGTACCATGCATAGTTACCGATCCATCTTTAGCAATTAGTAACGTCGAAGAGGTTGCTATTTTTGTTTTTGAGTTATCCTTGGGATTCTAATATTTGCAGTCATTTTATGTGCAACCTAGTAACTATATTAATCAAAACTTGTTCTTTGTTGATAATCTGTTTCTGACTTAGACGTCTGAGGTGTCTCTGAGTAATAACGACTCCAAGTAAAACATTCGAAGCACAAACCAATTAAGTTATATTCTTGGGAGGGGGAAACAAATATATTTCCCGGAACTCCCTGTGTCTGTTTCTGAGGTATGTGGGTTAAAATCCCCAATATTCATCTGAAGGTCCTTTCGTAGGGAGAGGGTTTGAACATATTGCGCCTCTCCGTGCATATGTTGCTTAGGTCGAGGGGCCCCGTATTCATTCAGAGGATCTTTCGGGAGGAGGGGTTTTAAATATATCGTGCATCTCCCTTGATCTATTCCTGAGGTCCAGGGGCTACATCCTCCTCACATATTCATCAAAAGGACCTCACTTGGAAAGTTTGAAAAATTGGGTCTACATATTTGAGTCTATCAAATGGGAAGGCATAACTCTCTGAACCTTAGGTTGTGCAGGTGATTTTAGTGTCCTTGATAAAAATGTTAGCTAAATGATTAAAGTTTAGGAAGTGGTGAGAGATCACCGCAAAGAGTATTAGAAACTTGTAAGAGTGGAAACTGGCACTTGGGTTGAAAAGAGAAATCATCAACGCCATCTAGAGCTTGCGGACTTTGACCCAAAACTGCAGCATAATTGTCAAGTACGTTTAAATGCAGAGGACGGTAAAGAGAGTAGAATTTTGTCCATAGCAGGCCTACCCATGGGTGCCCATAAGGGGGGCAGGTGAATGACGCGGCCTTATATTTTTAAATTTTTGCTTTGTGATTTCTATTTTACAGCATTGCAAGTGCTGATCAGATGAGGTAAGCCCCCTCTCCCCCTAGAATTCAGCTTAAGGGTGCCCATGGGCCTACCAGCTGAAAGTAAACTAGCTTATTTCGTTTGGCATGATTTTTCCAGGCTAACCCTAGGCCTACTTTATGGAGGCTATTGAGCAAATCTCGGTCTTATAAAACCTCAAATATCTGGGATATGCCTTCTCCATATTTTAACGAAAGTAAAGGTTCAAGACACAGAAAGTGCTAGATGGTACTAGATGCTAAAAATGATGAGCTTATTAGAAGAAGAAATCTTAACTTCAATCGTCAAATTGACACGTACTATTAACGTTTTTAAGTACGTATAAAGCACTGCACGTATTGTAGTACGTTGATCGCGGTTCTCTGCCTAAAATGAAATATTAAGAATACGTAAAAGAGGTGTTTTAGAGTAGTAAGTTAAGTTTACAGGGGGGGGGGGTAGCCTTAATGTAAAGATAAAGCAACTATTTTATGCAGGCTCAGAGACCCCTTGCCAGTGTTTCTGAAGTTACCTTTGTATTTACGTTGTTTTATTGTTTTCAGTATTACTTTTTGTGGTATCACAATGAAGAATTACGTTGAAACAAACATATCTCAGAAGTCGCATACGACAATCAAATACGCAATGAAAATGCTCAGCTCCTCATCTGAAACTGTTATTTTCATGTTTCTTGGTGTGTCAACTGTCCATGACCAACATGCCTGGAATACAGCCTTCATTTTGCTTACCATTTTGTTTTGTTCCGTCTACAGAGCTGTGGGTAAGTAATTAACTAAATAGAATATAACTTACTTTGGTTTTATTTTTTGTGGAATACGGAGCGAAATATACCGATAAAAAAATATAAAATGAGGTATGTTTTCTTGCGTCTCGTAGCGTCCTTGGCTCCACCGCTATTGGCAGTGATGTTTACAAGTATATGTAAAATAATTGGTACTTAGGCGTTATCTTGACCACACTCAAGATCACCCCATCCGTAATCACGCATGCGTGATCTTTCTTTTGGCAAAAAATACAAAATTCCACATTTTTACAGATAGGAGCTTGAAACCTCTATAGTATGGTTCTCCGATCCGCTGAATCTGATGGTGTGATTTGCATCAATATTCTATGACTTTCAGGGTATGTTTCCCCTTTTTTTCGAAAATAAGGCAAATATTCTCAGGCTCGTAACTTTTGATGGGTACTACCTAAAGTTGATGAAAATTATATATTTGAAGTCAGCATAAAAATCCGATTCTTTTGATGTATCTATTGGTAAAAAAAAAATTTGTTTTTCAGAGTTTCGGTTACTTTTGAGCCGGGTTGCTCCTTACTTACAGCTCGTTACCACGAACTGTTTGATTGGCCTATTTACGGAGAAAAAAACGGTTTAAAAGAATTTTAAGCTTTCACTAAAATATCTATAGCGGACAGTAATAACTGCGCAGTAATAAAGCTTAGTGGGCATGTTTTACGTCCAAGAAATGGTATCCAGATTTTGCAAATCAGATTTGTTGGCAGACAAAAAGTGTTTTTATTTAGTTTTAAAATTGATTCAAAGTTTGGCGTTCGCTTTGGATCATCAACTATTTTTTTTTCTTTTTTATTTACTTATTTTTATCGTCAAATATTAATTGGTTGTCTTATGTGAAGGGGTTATGCACCCCACTGGTTTGTGTGTACCTTTAGGGACTTTACCAGTGACAGATTTAGGGAGGGTGGGTGTAAGATCCAAAGAGTAAGAGTCCAAACCTAACTAGGGGGTCTGAATGGCACTGAAAGCAGTATAATTACTTTAAAGAATTTGTGTTTGATGTTGTATTAGCTCTTTTCTCTCCGGCTTGGGAAATTTATTTGCAACCTTTTTAAGAAATAAAGCTTTTTTACATTTACTATCTGGCAAGCATGCAGGAGGGGTGCATAGGGCCCGTACCCCTTTCCTCTAAGCTTTTAGGGCTATACAGTTTACAGACTCTCCCTTCCTCAGTTATAATTATCGAAAGGAGTCCTTTTATTATACATTCCTTCCTAGGCTCCATACGCTGTGTATCAAACAGTTCGTGGTAACGAACTGTAGTAAAGAGCGACCCGGCTCAATAGTAAACGAAACCCTAAAAAACGGAATTTTGATACTAAAAGATACATGAAAAGAATCGGATTTCATGCTAATTTTAAATATATAAGTTTCATCAAATTTAATCTTTGTCATTAAAAGTTACGAGCCTGAGAAAATTTGCCTTATTTTGGGAAATAGGGGGAAACACCCCCTAAAAGATTCTTAGAATCTTAACGAAAATCACACCATCGTATTCAGCGTATCAGAGACCCCTACTGAAAAAATTTCAAGCTCCTATTTACAAAAATGCGGAATTTCGTATTTTTTGCCACAAGACAGATCACGGGTGCTTGTTTATTTGTTTTTTTGTTTTGTTTTTTTCCCCCAGGGGTGATTGTATTGACCAAGTGGCCCTAGAATGTCGTGAGAGGGCTTATTCTAACGGAAATGAAAAGTTCTAGTGCCCTTTTAAATGACAAAAAAATTGGAGGGCACCTATGCCCCCTCCCACACTCGTTTTTTATCCAAAGTCAACGGATCAAAATTTTGAGATAGCCATTTTGTTCAGCATAGTCAAAAACCATAATAACTATGTCTTTGGGGATTACGTACTCCCCCACAGTCCCCGGGGGAGGGGCTGCAAGTTACAAACTTTGACCATTGTTTACGTACAGTAATGGTTATTGGGAAGTGTACAGACGTTTTCAGGGGGATTTTTTTGGTTTGGGGGGTTGAGGGGAGGGGGCTATGTGGGAGGATCTTTCCTCGGAGAAATATATCATGGGAGAAGAGAAATTCAATGAAAAGGGCGCAGGATTTCCTAGCATACTATAAAAAAAAAACAATGGAAAAATAAACATGAAAAAGTTTTTTTTTCAATTGAAAGTAAGGAGTAGCATTAAAACTTAAAACGAAAAGAGATTATTCCGCATATGAGGGGTTCTTCTCCTCCTAAATACCTCGCTCTTTATGCTAAAGTATCTTTTTGTAATTTCAACTATTTATTCTACGGCCTTTCTGATTCAGGGGTCATTTTAAAGAATTGGGACAAAACTTAAGCTTTAGTGTAAAGAGCGAGGTATTAACGAGGGGACAAACCCCCACATATAAATAATAAAAATATAAGAATATAGAAGTTTGTTACGTAAGTTAATTCTTAAGTTACGTATATTTTTTACTAATAAAAACGTTAAAAATTAAAAGTTCTAGCTGCCTTTTTAAGTAACCGAAAAATTGGAGGGCAACTAGGCCTCCTTCCCCACCCCTTATTTCTCAAAATCGTCTGATCAAAACTAAGAGAAAGCTACTTAGCCAGAAAAAGAATTAATATACAAATTTCATTTTAATAATTTATGTGCGGAGAGCCAAAATCAAACATGCATTAATTCAAAAAACGTTCAGAAATTAAATAAAAAAACTAGTTTTTTAACTGAAAGTAAAGAGCGATATTAAAACTTAAAACGAACAGAAATTACTCCGTGTTTGAAAGGGGCTGTTCCCTTCTCAACGCCCTGCTCTTTACGCTAAAGTTTTTTACTGTTTAATAAAGTAGAATTGAGAGAAAGAATCAAACTTTAGCGTATAGAGCGGGACGTTGAGAAGGGAACAGCCCCTTTCATACACGGAGTAATTTCTGTTCGTTTTAAGTTTTAATATCGCTCCTTTCAGTTAAAAAAACTAGTTTTTTTATTTGATGTATACACAAAGTTTGTTACACGTATGAGAGATAGTGTGGGACCCCTCAGTCGGTTTTGCATTAGTTTTAGGCATTTTGTTTCATGGGGTATAAGGGGTGTCTTCTTATATTCGAAAATTTAAAAATCTTTCTACCCCGGACCCTTTTTGTATGTCTAATATTTTTTTAGAGGTGAAAATATATGACATATCCAAGGGGCTGCTTTCCATGGGATAAGATGCTATTTTTTTTTTTTTTAAGTTCTAGTATCTTAGACCAGAAATAAATTGAATATTAATTCTTGAAAGATATGTAGAATAGTGTCTTTTCTTTTTTTTTTATCCAGGAAACTGTCTTTGAAATTAGATCTGAGTCAAGGCCTTACGTTTTGTTTTACTACATTGGTTTTTATTGCGGT
The DNA here is from genome assembly GCF_032884065.1 of Artemia franciscana. NCBI lineage: Eukaryota > Metazoa > Arthropoda > Branchiopoda > Anostraca > Artemiidae > Artemia > Artemia franciscana. The sequence continues at coordinate 6,937,930 of NC_088880.1, read as the reverse complement.
TGCCGAGACATTCTTTTCACTTGGTTAGTATTTTTAGTACAACGCTGTAGGGTGTTTGCCTATCCTGCTTTTGCATGCTTGATAGTGATTAAGGCCAATGGTGCCAATTCACAAAGATTTAAGGGGGAAAGAGGATTTTTTTCCAAGTTTTGGATGAAGATACGAATAGTTATATCTCAAAATCTAGAGGGGCGGGGGCTTTTTCATTTGTTTTTAGATTAAAAAAATAAAACATAAAAAAGATATGTTTTCAAAAACTAGCCCCCTCCCTCAAATAGTATCAACGAGTAAGGCCTTAGTCATTTAGTAAATAATTGTCGTAGTTGGTGTTTCTAGAAACTTATACTAAAAAAAAAAAAAAAACTAAAAATTACTAGTATCTCTAGTTGTAATGTCTTCACTGTCTTTTCTTATGGTTATGGGAATATATTTTTACAAAATTATAAATTTAAGGAAGTGGGTGTTACAAGGTAGGGCAGCTTATAAGGCCCTATTGTAAGGGAAGAGGTAAAAATTCAAGCGGCCTAATTAGTTGGTTGGGAAACACTTTTGGCAAGTTACCGAAGACGAGAAGAAATAAAGTAAAAAAAAAACAATAACTAAAGCTTTACACGAACATAAATCACTATTGATCAATAAATAGGAGCTGAAACGAGCAGAAATTACTACAAAACCTTAAGATATCAAAATCATCATAATAAACAAGATTATTGACAACAGCTAGTGAAAGTAGACTTACTGTTTAATATATAATGATAATCATTATATATTTATGGATTGAGATATTTTTAATTATGTGAGATTTATTTATTTTTTGTTTTGTCAATGGACGCATTGGTTGATTGGTTGATTGATTATCAACGATACAAAAGAGAAAATAAAAAAAAAATAATAAATAATAGATAATTAATTAATAAATAAAAAATAAAAGAGAAAAAAAACATGTGAAGCGCAAATGACACTCGGGTCGCGCAAATAGGGTTCTATTGCCACCAGTGGGTAGCAATGTTGTTAGGCTCCTGTTGTAAGATTGAGCTGCCAACAAACTAAAATACGCCTAAGGCACTATTTCTTGAGGGAAAATTTGCCAAAGGTCTTGTTTTCCCAAAATATCATTTCAAAATTTGCGTCGGTTTGGAGAATTAAAGTGCGACAATTTTACATTAAAAGACATATATGATATTTACTGACTAAGCTTTTACAACTTGGTAAGATATCATGTCTATTTACCTGATCTAACGTATCTGGAAAGCATATTATAATCTGTTTGATAGGATGGGACTTTGATAATTTTTACTTAAAAACTCCGATAGTGCCACTCATTAAATGAAGACACGATTTAGATATCATATTAAATAAAAAGACAAGTTTTTTTTAAATCAAAGTAAAGAGCAACATTAAAACTTATAACGAACAGAAATTACTCCGTATATGAAAGGGGCTTTTCCTCCTCAATGCCTCGCTCTTTAAGCTAAAGATTGACTCTTTCTCTTAACTCTACTTTTTAAAGCAGTAAAAAATTTTAGTGTTTAAATATATTCCAGTTTATCTACTAAAATCTCTTTAATTTTTATCTATATCAATATTTACTTCCAAACAATAGCCCTCATCGTGCCACGGAAATCAGCTTTTATTTTCCAAAAGAGATTGCATTTTCATTTGGCTGTTTAAGATGAATTTTTTTAACACCTAATTTTGACGCAACAAAGAAAATAAAATCGAGAATGGGGTTTTATAAGACCAAAAAATATTCGGAAGGACAATCGCTTCCCTTTTTCACCGTTACATGGAAAGTTTCATGAAAACAGGTATACTTAATGTGAACATAAATGCGAAAGAAAGAAATCGAAAAAGATAAATCACGGAAAGCAAACACAAATAAAACCAAAATTGGAACAATTAAATATATGACAATATGGAAAAACCAGTAGAAGATAAAATCAGAATTAATAGAATTGGAAACTATAAAAGCAAAAGACCTTTACTCAAAAGCTATCCACTCACCAGTATTAACTATTAACAATAGGTAATATTTTCATTAGATACTAGACAAGTGACACATATTATTTCAAGCGAAACGTTGATAAAACAGTTCATGGTAACGAACTGTAGTAAGGAGCGACCCGGCTCAACAGTAACCGAAACTCTAAAAAACGGAATTTTGATACCAACAGTTACATCAAAAGAATCGCATTTTAATGCTGATTGTTATTATTTTAAAAAGTAAAGTTGTGAGAAAGAGTCAAACTTTAGCATAAAGAGCGAGGCGTTGAGGAGGGGACAACCCCTTTCATATACGGATTAATTTTGTTCGTTTTAAGTTTTAATGTCGTTCCTTATTTGCACTTAAAAAAAAACTTTTTTTTTATTTAATTTTGAATTAAAATCTAGTCGTTGTGGGCATCAAGCCATGGCTAATTGTAAAAAAAAAGCCAAGACAGATAGTCGATTCAGTGAGAGACAAATCTGGCATAAGCCTTTACTAGGACTGCGTAAAAATGATGTCTGTTCATTTTTTAATAGATAATTAAAATAAGTAAAATAATTAATGAAAACACTCTGTCAAGTTGTGTTTTAGGACGAGAAAGTCCCATTGCTAGTAATGTGTGTCTAGGTTGCATTGAAACAGGAGGATGGGGGAGGGGGGTATCTGTGTCAGATAGTTCAAAGTTACAGTTTATTGGCCATGTGTGGTCTACGGCTTTTGGTTGTGGCTGGCAATCGGATTTAATCTCCGTAAGCGGCTTTTACACTATGTGTGTAATTTTCTGTGCTAAGTCGTTAAGTTATCTATAACTTTTACGAATTAGGCAAGTCCTTCACACTAGGCTATCGTTAAAATATGTACAACCATCGTAATCATCGTCTAAGATCGTCACGGCAATCACAAGCTTATGGTTCAAAAATTGAAAACGTGGGCGTCCTATTAATGTAGGCGCTGTTCAAGCGGTAGTGAAGAAAACCAACTATATGACGAACATGCTACTTGGTAATTTAAAAACATTACCCAATACATTATAAACAACAATCAAACATTAAACAATTATAAATTTAAGTTGTGGAATTTTACTTTTACTAAAACTGTCAGCAATGAACAAGCTTTCGGGAGGTCAAAAGTGAATGTAGTATAAACTCATTTTTTCAGTCAGATTCACCACTAATGCTGCAGCAAATATCCCCCTCTACTACTACTCCTACTACCCCTACGCTCAGCAGAGGATGCTCAATCTCATAATTGATCCAAGTTCCATCAAATAGTTCGTGGTAACGAACTGTAGTAAGGAGCTACCCGGCTCAATAGTAACCAAAACTCTAAAAAACGGTATTTTGAGTCCAATAGCTACATCCAAAGAATCGCATTTTAATGGTGATTTCAAATATAAAGTTACAAGCCTGAGAAAATTTGCCTTATTTTAGAAAATAGGGGGAAACATCCACTAAAAGTCATAGAATCTTAACGAAAATCACACTATCAGATTCAGCGTATCAGAGAACCCTACTGTAGAAGTTTCAAGCTCCCATCTACAAAAAAGTGGAATTTTGTATTTTTTTGCCAGAAGGCAGATCACGGATGCGTGTTTATTTTTTTTTCCAGGGGTGATCGTATCGACCCTTTGGTCCTAGAATGTTGCGAGAGGGCTCATTTAAACGGAAATGAAAAGTTCTAGTGCCCTTTTAAGTGACCAAAGAAATTGGAGGGCACCTAGGCCCCCTCCGACGACAATTATTTTCCCAAAGTCAACGGATCAAAATTCTGAGATAGCCATTTTATTCAGCATAGTCGAAAAACCTTATAACTATGTCTTTGGGGACGACTTACTCCCCCACCGTCCCTGTGGGAGGGGCTACAAGTTTCAAACTTTGACCAGTGCTTACATATAGTAATGGTTATTGGGAAGTGTACAGACGTTTTCAGGAGGATTTTTTAGTTGGGGGAGGGGTTGAGAAGAGGGGATATGCGGGGGGAACTTTTCATGGAGGAATTTGTCATGGTATAAGAAAATTTCCATGAAGGGAGCGCAGGATTTTCTAGCATTATTAAAAAAAGAAAATTATAAATTAAATATAAAAAAGTTTTTCAACTGAAAGTAAGAAGCAGCATTAAAAGTTAAAACAAACAGAAATCATTACGCATATGAGGGATTCACCTCCTCCTAATGCCTTGCTCTTTACGCTAAAGTATTTTAGTAATTTCAACTATTTATTCTACGGCCTTTGTGATTGAGGGGTCATTCTTAAGGAATTGCGACAAAATTTAGGGAACGCAGCTCCCGCGTTCCCATGAAGGAAGCGCAGGATTTTCTAGCATTATTAAAAAAAATAATGAAAAAATAAATATGAAAAAGTTTTTTTCAACTGAAAGTAAGGAGCAGAATTAAAACTTAAGACGAACAGAAATTATTACGCATATGATGGGCTCACCTCCTCCTAATACTTCGCTCTTTACGCTAAAGTATTTTTAGTAATTTCAACTATTTATTCTACGGTTTTTGTGATTCAGGGGTCATTCTTAAGAAATTGTGACACAGTTTAAGCTTTAGTGTAAAGAGCGAGGTACTGACGAGGGGGTGAATCCCCTCATATACGTAATAAAAACATGCGAATACAGAAGTTTGTTACGTAAGCTAATTCGTAAGTTACGTATATCTTTTACTAGTAAAAACGTTCGTAAGAAATTAAAAATTCTAGTTGCCTTTTTAAGTAACCAAAAATTGGAGGACAACTAGGCCTCCTCTCCCGCTCCTTTTCTTTTATCAGACTCATTCGATTATAACTATGAGGAAGCCGTTTAGCCAAAAAAAAAAAAATATTCAAATTTGGTTTTAATTATTCATATGCGGAGAGCCAAAATCAAAACATGCATTAATTAAAAAACGTTCAGATATTAAATTAAAAAAAACATGTTTTTTAACTTAAAGTAAGGAGCGACATTAAAACTTAAAACGAACAGAAATTACTTCGTATAAAAAAAGGGGCTGCTCCCTTCTCAACGCCCTGCTCTTTACGCTAAAGTTTTTTACTGTTTTGAAAAGTAGAGTTGAGAGAAAGAGTCAAACTTTACCGTAAAGAGCGGGGCGCTGAGGAGGGAGCAGCCCCCTCCCCTACTCCCACCTCCTATGTTCATCCCTGCTGCTGGTTAATGTCACCCTATTAATGGATCTAGTAGTTTTCAATTCGCCTTTGTTAAAGCGTCAAAGCTTTGCCTACTCTCAGTTTCTATTTTTCGCCTAAAAAACTAGAACAAGGGTCGTTTTTTTCCTCCATAGGGGTGCCATTTAAACCGTTCATGCGTAACCCGTCACGGTCACGCGTTTGCAACTGACTCTGGGTATCATTTATATCTTTGTTTATTTTGAGATCTATTTATTCAGTTGCTTAGGAATTCTAACTGTTTATTTTGTGTCTTATCCGGAGTCGGTTTCGTATGGCATTTAATCTTGTCAAATAGTCCTTAGGATGTAAAGAGAAATTTATGAACTCGAATTTTGAATAACAATGGTTTTCCAGAATTTCTATTTTCAGTTTGTTTAAATGAGTCTTTATTAAATAAATATTAAGTTAATTTAAAAAAAATTTTAAGAATGAATTAAATAATTAATTTTGTTTAATTCATTTAACAAATGAATATATTTTTACAACAAAAATATATTTTTGCAAATAGATATTCCGTCACGCCTTAGCCACTTGTGAGCCGCCTGAGCCATTTGTAGATCAAGAAGCCAAATCTTATGAAGAAAGGGGCTTTTGGCTTTTCTTGTTATAACGTCAAATTTGTATTTCAGAATTGTAAATGAAAGTGATAGAATTTGGTCTGAAAGTTTGTATGATCGCTAATTTGTTTACAACTATTCTCTACTGCTTCTATGCTTTCCGTCTCCAGTAAGGAGCGACCCGGCTCAATAGTAAACGAAACTCTAAAAAACGGAATTTTGATGCTAAAAGATACATCAAAAGAATCGAATTTTCACGCTGATTATAAATATATAAGTTTCAATTAATTTAGTCTTTGTCATCAAAAGTTACGAGCCTGAGAAAATTTGCCTTATTTTGGAAAATAGGGGGAAACATCCCCTAAAAGTCATAGAATCTTAACGAAAGCCACACCATCGCATTCGGCGTATCAGAGAACCCTAGAGAAAAAATTTCAAGCTCCTATCTAAAAAAATGTGGAATTTCGTATTTTTTGCCAGAAGACAAATCACGGGTGCGTGTTTATTTGTTTGTTTTTTTTTTTGTTTTTTTCCCAGGGGTCATCGTATTGACCAAGTGGTCCTAGAGTGTCGCAAGTGGGCTCATTCTTACGGAAATGAAAAGTTCTAGTGCCCTTTTTAAGTGATCAAAAAAATTGGAGGGCACCAAGGCCCCCTCCCACGCTCATTTTTTCCCAAAAGTCAACGGATTAAAATTTTGAGATAGCCATTTTGTTCCGCATAGTCGAAAACCATAATAACTATGTCTTTGGGAATGACTTACTCCCTCACAATCCCTGGGGGAGGGGCTGCAAGTTACAAATTTTGACCAGTGTTTACATATAGTAATGGTTATTGGGAAGTGTACAGACGTTTTCAGGGGGATTTTTTTGGTTTGGGGGTGGGGTTGATGGGAGGGGCTATGTGGGAGGATCTTTCCTTGGAGAAATATGTCATGGGGGAAGAAAAATTCAATGAAAAGGGCGCAGGATTTTCTAGCATTACTATAAAAAAACAATGAAAAAATAAACATGAAAACGTTTTTTCAATTGAAAGTAAGGAATAGCATTGAAATTTAAAACGAACAGAGATTATTACGCATATGAGGGGTTCTAAAAATACTTTAGCATAAAGAGAGAGGTATTTAGGAGGAGATAAATACCTCGCTCTTTATGCTAAAGTATTTTTAGTAATTTCAACTATTTATTCTACGGCCTTTTTGATTCAGGGGTCATTCTTAAAGAATTGGGACAAAACTTACGATTTAGTGTAAAGAGTGAGGTATTAACGAGGGTACAAACCCCCTCGTAAACATAATGAAAATATAAGAATATAAAAGTTTGTTACGTAAGTTAATTCTTAAGTTACGCATATTTTTTACTAATAAAAACGTTCGTTAAAAATTAAAAGTTCTAGTAGCCTTTTTAAGTAACCGAAAAATTGGAGGGCAGCTAGGCCTCCTTCCCCACCCCTTATTTCTCAAAATCGTCTGATCAAAACTAAGAGAAAGCCATTTAGCCAAAAAAAAAATTAATATACAAATTTCATTTCAATAATTTTATGTGCGGAGAGCCAAAATCAAACATGCATTAATTCAAAAACGTTCAGAAATTAAATAAAAAAAACTAGTTTTTTAACTGAAAGTAAGGAGCAACATTAAAACTTAACACGAACAGAAATTACTCCGTATATGAAATGGGTTGTCCCCTCCGCAATCCCTCGCTCTTTACGCTAAAGTTTGACTCTTTGCCACAATTCTACTTTTTAAAACAATTAAAAGCTTTAGCGTAAAGAGCGAGGTGTTTTTTATATCTATTAGATAGATTCGAGGTGTTTTTATATCTATTAGAGCGAGGTTAATTTTATATCTATTCACTGTCAATAAAAAGGTATCATCCCTATTTTGAACTGTTTTACTTTAACCACTTAACAATAATAAGAGCGTTTTAAAAGATAAATAAGTATGCAAATGTCTAGGAGATTGAAAGAAACACTACTGTAAGCACCACCCATCTTAGTGTTAATCTGCTTGAGGCTAGTGCATTCTTCACCCTAAATAATCTTTACCTGTTCCTGTTCAAAATCTTTCTATTTACCCTATTGGTATGATATTAACTATTTATCTTAAAAGTTTCCTAATCATTCTATTTTTTACCCAATAGAGGAAGGTATGTAGATACTTGAAGTGATATAAGTGTTATAAACTATATTGATTGAAGTGATATAACCAGAAAACCGACATTTCACATTCACAGCAATAAGAGCTGACGCAGCACAAAAAAGGAACGTAAACACAGCCAAATACACTAAATAAACACAGTAAACCTAAAGTAAACACAGCGTAACTTCGAACCAACGAGAAAACTAAATTGTAAGCATTTCACTTGAGATTTTAACATTTTTCATTTAATGAATTGGTGTGTCTTCATGAGAAACTGCATTACTAAGGTCCTTGTCAGTTTGCAAACTTTAAACAAGATTCACCTTATCCAACACAACACTCCCAACCATAACTGCAAGGCCGTATCCAGGGGGCTAGGGGGTTTGATCACCCCCCCCCCAAAAAAAAAAAATCCTGCATGACTGTCATTCCATGGGATTTTACTCTAGCTCTTGGGATTTAAGTCCTGGGTTTGGGATCTTCGGCAGATAAACTGAAGACTGTTAAATTTATCTGCTGAAGACGGCTACTGTGTATGTGACCGAAATATTCAGATATATATATATATATATATATATATATATATATATATATATATATATATATATATATATATATATAACTTGTATATGTAATTTTTTATATCTTGGGATTTTCCAAACCTTGGGAGCTACGATGAGAATTCATGGTGACAGCTCTGTTTCCAAACATTGAAGGTCACATTTGACTTCATCCCACTATAATGTTCGTTGTCCAGCTTTTCTTTATCCTCTTGCGGCCATTTCGCGACTTGAGAGCGAAATTATCGTATTGCGTAAGAGGTCAAAATTTCATTTATTTGAATTTCATTCATTTGAATGGTCAATGTGAGGACTCCATGTGATCCTGTGTTGCCTAGTAACAGAAAATCCAGATGTATCCCAATCGATAGTTCCGACCTTTCCTGAGAGCGAAATTATTCGATCCTGCTTATTTGTTTTCATTACCACTAATGGCCAAGTAAAAGATAAAGCTGATACAATTGTTTTTAATTGGACTAGGGAGAGTTCCAAAAGAAACGCCCCAAATCTTCAATCGCACTTTCCTCAAATTGAGTTTCCACTTCCAATTTCGCTCCCGGGTTGTGTTTTACTGAAAACTACTTTATTTTTTAGTCCAAGTTTTGAACACTCCAATGATATGGTTAATCCAACGAAGTTAGTTTGATCTTTGTATGGAACTATTTTTGTTGGAGTGGTCGGTCCGTGCATTAGTTTGTAGCTGGTTGTATACCTGATTATCAGAATAAAAAGTTTTTTCACATTGTATTGTAAAACACGCTTGCATTACTTCGGACTTTATGGTACGTTATGCAGTCATTCGGTGCAACTTTTGCCCTTAGATAGGCAGTCCAAAGTAGACTTAAAGTCTACTTGGAATTTTACGTTAAAGTAAAAGAGTTTATCGGATCAAAACTTGATGGTAAAATTTTAGGTGTTGATACAACCGATCTTTTTTTCATTTAGGTCTTTCTGGCCCTGTCTGTCTGCATGTTTTACGGGGGCAGGCTGTATTCCCCTCGGAAAATCCCCCCTCTGCGTAAATTTTTTACCTGGAAACTCCCACCAATTTTTTTTCTCTGCATAAGGGTCCATCTGGCTACGAAACTTGTACATGTTGTTTTCAAGCCGACGTATCGAAGAAATTAATACGTTCTGAATCTTTAATCTTTTAGTCTGGAACGATCAAAAACACTCGATAAATGATGTAACTGAGCAGAACCACAATAATACGAGTCCTGGCTGATCGAACAAAAATGTGGTCCCATTCACGGGCGAACGAGTCTTTCAAGTTATTATCAGCGCATAAAGGCCACATAGAGCAAATAGCTTACGGACATATCTTTCAAACTATCTTGAGAAACATATTAATCGTTTTTGGACAAAACAATATATAGGAGACAAAAGTGTTTCCACACGCCCCTAAACATAATACCCGAAGTCCCCTTACCTTCTCCGAACATATTCTGAAATTTCTAAATCAATCCTTCTATTCATTCCCGAGATACGATTGATATGCTATGTTGATAGCCTGGGTCAATATACTATCTTTGATTTAAATTTCCTTTTCACTAATATTGGCTAATAGTGTCATAAATTTCAAGCGGATTGGAGACACATTTGTTCCTCCCTCGCATCCCCTACCTCTGCACACAAAATACGTAGTTTGCTTGTCCCCTTTTCCCCTATCGCTCCAAAATTTTGAGCTCAATTACCATTCCATTTCTCAGAATCTGGCATATATGTCATTTTGATAACTATTATGCCTGGTTTCTTTCGATTGGTCTATCTCCTTTTCATAAGTCAAGTTCTCTTGGCCCTCCCAATGCCTGAAAATTTTAACTCGATAATTACATGTTAGTTTCCGAGATATTTTTTTTTGTCTACATCGCTACTTGAAGTAGAGTGGGAAGTGGATAATAGAATAGATAATAGAATAATAATAAATAATAATAAATAGATAGATTTATAGATAGATAGATAATAGATAGAATAATAATAAATAGATAGAATAGAATAATAACAAATAGATAGAATAATAATAATAATAATAATAAATAGATAGAATAATAGATAGAATAATAATAAATAGAGAATAGATTATAGAATAATGGATAATAGAATAGTGGATAGTAGAGTAGGAAGTGGATTATAGTGCAACAAGAGATCATAGTGCCAAACATATTACGCAGATTAGAGACCGAAATCTGTATACTATTTCCTCCTGTTCATCCCTATAAGTCACGAAGGTTCCACTTGCCCCTTCCTTCTAACACATACTGAAAGTTTCAACTTCATTCCAAGAACGTTCTCTAGATTTTGAAGACGTGTCGTTTCGATCGTCTGCCAAAAACCTTTAGATTGGCTGGAGAAAAACAAATTTAGTCCTCCGCCACGAAACAAAATTTCAAGTCCCCCAGCTTTCCCGCTTCCTTCTCTAACATCGCCTTAAAAGTTTCAACTACATCCCAAGCTGTTCCTAAAGATTTTTCGGTATTTTGGTAACCAGATTACTCGTTGTGTCTTTAGAACTCACTGTTTGAGCCCCCCCCCCTCTCCCTGAAGTTCACTTGCCTCCTATAATCTCTAAAAGTGTGTGTTTTGATATACCTCGCTGTCTGGACGTGAGTAAATTCTAATCCCCACTAATTCCAATAGATTAATAGTAGATTCTAATTCCACATGGGACCATAGGTGCCAAGACTGTCAAGCAGATTTTAAGCAAAAGGTGTTTAGCCCTTCCCTGCCCCCTCCTCCAAGTTAAAATTTGAATTACAGGAACAGACGTAAGTATGAATGTTTATGATTTGATTTTACATTTTTGTTTAAGAATAAAAAAAAAGTTGTTGCAAGCTAACGAGTATTGTACTTTTAATGTATTTTGAATCTTTTCCAAAGGCCATAAAGTTTATAGTCGATTCATCTCTTTTGTTGAATTTAATATGCTCCTTTTGACAAGAGATAATAGTTGGCTTATGGAATGTAGCTTTATTTGTATTCTAGTAGAATCTCCTAGACTTATTTGATGCCAAGTCCTTTCATAAAGTTCCAAAACTAGTGTTGGGTTAGTGTTAGTGTTAAAGGATATATCGATATTTTTTCTTTCGATATTCGATAATCGATTTCAATATTTCTGATCAATTTTTTGCTCAGATTAACTTAAGGGTTTGGCGAAATTTAATTACAACATTTGCAATTAAAGAGTATTTTGCACATTTTTCCAAATTTTCAATAAAATAAATAAACTTCCAATACATGAACGATTTGGAATTATTCGGACTCAGGATAAAGAAAAATAAGCTACTGGCTATTTTTGGCTATTCAAGTCAGCAACATGTCAATATTTTCCCTAAGAATTGGTTCAGCTTTTCAGTGATTGAATATAAAAAAAAAAATTCAACTGAGAGTAAGGAGCCACGTTAAAACTTAAAAGAACAGAAATTGTTCTGTATATAAGGGGGATAACCCCTCCTCAAGACCTCGCTCTTCATGCGAAATTTTATTTTTGTACCTCCTGACTCTAATTAAACGGTTTTGGTATTTTTAGAGTTGTTCTTGAATAACTGAGAGATAAAGGTAAAACTAGCGTGAAGAGTGAGGAATTGAGGAGAGGGATCCACCCCCCCCCATATGCAGGGTTCTGTTCCTCTTAATTTTACTCCTTATTTTCAGTTGGAAAAATTGTTTTTTTTCGTTTTATTTTTCATGGGTGATAAAAATACATGACTTGGGCTATATATTTGTACCTTAAGTGGGGGGTGGGGTAAAGTCTTGGGACAGTGTGAAGTTAGAAAACATTTCTTACTATGTACTATGTAGAATAATTGTACCTAACACATTAGTAATGCAGACCTGCTATACTTTACCCCCCCCCCTAATTTGCAAATTTATAGCCCAAATTCGTTCCGAAAGTATTATATTTTTATCTGTAGTATATTTGATTAGGATTGAGCGTCAGAGAAACATATTGGAAGAACATTGGGTAGGGGGTATATCATGCAAGTATTGGTACGGGATAAAGATAACACAAAATATCTAACAAAACTTGGATAAATTAATTGTTTGATAGGCACGTAACCTACCCACTACGTATATCGGCGGAAGATGCCAAAAACAAAACACGGGGTCTCTTTTACTTCCATTTAAGACGTGTTTTGTTTTTATTTATAGCAGTCATAGAGAAGATATAAGGAGTAATTTTTCAGATTGAAAAAGATGGCAGCTTCGAACAGCTGTCTTCCTATCTCTATGGCGCTTTTGGCGTTTGGCGAAAGATGAAAAGACAGTATTTGTTGGCAATACTTGAAGAATAATTTTCCTTCATTATAACAAATAATAAAGTAATTTTTTTTTTACTTTTATAGGTGTAATCATATTCACTGAATAGAATGGGACGTATCAAAGGAATTTTCCCGGGGGGAGGGGGATTGAAATCTAATGTATCTCTAATAAGAGTAGTTAAGATGGGAGGTGTTAAGAGAATTAGCCTATATTAGCGGAATTATATATATATATATATATATATATATAAAATTGTAACAACCATGCAGGGAGATAAGTTGCATTTTAGAAAAACACAGAATAAATGTTGTTTTTATTCATAGTAATTTTTCAAGTTGGAAGAGATGGCAGCTTGCGAAAAATGCGAAGGCAGTATTTGTTGGCAACACTTGGAAGAACAATTTTCCTTCATTATAACAAATAATAAAGTAATGTTTTACTTTTATAGGCGTAATAATATTCACTGAATTAGCCAACCACTTCCGTATTCACAAGCTTTCTGGAGTGGAAAAATTTGTTATGAGCTACGGAGGCCTTCGCGGTGCTGTTGCCTTCGCTTTGGTTCTGCTTATCAATAAGAAGATTGTGCCATTGCAGCCACTTTTCGTAACAGCCACTATGTCAATGGTCTATTTTACGGTTTTCTTTCAGGTAAGGTACGAAGTTTAACGTAGCTCAGGCTCCAGTGGTATAGAGGATGGTGCTATTGAGTTAGTACGATTTCTTGAAAAATAACTATAGGTTTGGAGTATCTCAAAACTCCTCAAAAATATTTTCTGTGCTGATGACGTTTCTCAACTTACAACTCCCTAACTAAAATAGCTAAAGTAACAAAATAGTAAACTAGGGTAGCTGAAGCAAAATATTAGTAATTAAAATAGTAAAATAGAGATCCTCGCGTTGTCAATAATACTGTTCTGTGTAGTATGCTCATTGCTTTTAGGATAGCGTAATAACAGAGTGGTGAGTGTACGAGTAGTGGAGACCCAACCAATCCGACGGGCCAGTACCCCCTTCGAATCTTGATCCGGACACTTTTTTTAACTTCGTCAAGATGCAGATGCTTGTGACGTAATTGACGACTTGTTTGTTTACTTGTTCAAATGTTTTCTTTGAGATTTCTTTGACTGTTTAAAAACCCGCAAGGGCCAGGAAAAAACCTTCAGGGCCCGATAGTGGGGAACCTTCAAAATGCCGGGCCCTAGCAAGCAATTCCAACGGAAGCCCTTTGCAAGCTATTTCACTGGCCCTAGAAACCAATTCCAACGGGGACCCCTAGCAACCAATTTCAATGGGGGGGGCCTAACGTCCAATTACCGGACTCCTAGCAATCAATTCCGACGGTGGGAGGGGCTGGTCAATCGGGGAACCCCTGGCTGTAACTGAGAATGACGCAATCTTTTGTGACTTGTTAGAGGTCGGAGCCCGTGGGAAACCACCGCTTGTAACTGAGGAGAGCACACAGGTGGACGTTATTAATAGCGTCTCACACTTAAGTGTTATGTAATGGCGGCGCACACATGAGTGTTATGTAATGACGGTGTACAATTTCATTTTTCTTTCAAGGTGTTTTTTTTTCTTCGAGATTTCATTTACTTAATTTTTTTTTTCTTCGTCGAGAAATTTTCTTCAAGATTTTTTCTTGAGGGAACCTTTATATTCCAAAGATTTTTGTCTGCTTTAGAAATCGAAAGAGATTTCCTCCTCATGCAACTTCGCGCTATACAGCTGGACCAAGAAAGCCTTCCTAATATTTTGATCCGGAGAATACTTTCTAATGGAAACGTTTCAAAAAATCTGTAGATCGCGTGTTTCCTGTGTCTGGAATAATTGACATGCGGGGGTGAAAATCGATTTCTGAAAATTGGCTACACATGAATAGCACCTGCTTCTTACAATGTCATTAATTTTCTAACGTGACCTGGGAATTGCTTTGTTTTATAGAAATTATGTATTTATGATGGCTTTTTTGGTGTTAGATTTCGGTCCTCATCCCCGATAAAATTCCTGTAACACCTCCCACCTTAACTTTAAACTGTTTTATGGAAGTTATTTATTTACGACGGCTTATTAGGTGTTAGATTTCAGTTTCCCTCCCCCGGAAAATATCTTTTAACACCTCCCACCTTAACACCTTGTACAACGTACAGCGTGTACCGTGTACAGCGTGGTACAATGTGCCTGCCAAGTGCCGCCCTCTGGCCGGCAATATCACACCTTAAGCATTTTCAACCTTTTCCTTACAAAAAGAAGCTTAATACTAAAATTGACCATTGTTTTTTATTTGAACTGTGTGAATTTGCCATTTCACTGCTAGATTGTGATCTTTCTTGATATTTCACGCCCTCCCTTCTCCCTAATTCCAGTGATTCTATAAAAAATTATTCTAAAAAGGACGTAGAATTTAAAACATTTTCTTGAATAAGCCTTTTCCTTAATTCCCATAACATTTAGAAATCCAGAATAATCTCCAGAAATCAAGAACAGTAGAGTAGTGAGGGGGCTCTGGATTTTACGACACCCATAGTTAGGTATACTATTGGAGCTAATAACCCCTCAAGATGTTATTACGCGCACCAGGGCCTTGCGCAATTCAATAGTGCAATACAAAAAGTTGAAACACAATCCAAAATAATTCCTATAAAACATAACAATTATTCTCGCGAATTACAAAATACTTTGCACAAATCTAACATAGCTCTAACAAAATGAAAAACAGTTTTTGCAGAACACAAAATGCTTGCTAAAAAACACAAAAATTCTAACGGCATCCCAAATAGATGCTATAGAACAAAAAAGTTCAAACATAATCCAAATAATTCCTAAAAAACAGAAATAATTCTTAGAAAATACGAGAATATTTTTTACAATTCTCGAATAGTTTTAACAGAATGAAAAATAGCTGGTGCATAACACAAAATACTTGCTACAAAACACAAAAATTTAAAAAAAACACAAAAATTATAGCCCTGACAGAATGAAAAATAGTTGGTGTAGAACACAAAATACTTGCTAGAAGACACGAAGATTTTAACAGTCTCCAAACACTTCTTTTAGAATACAAAAAGTTCAAACATAATCCTCAATAATTCCTACAAAAAAAAAATTATTTATACGAAATACAAAAATACTTTGCCCAATTCAAAAATAGTTCTAACAGAATGAAAAAAGTTGATTCAGAATAGAAAATATTTGCTAAAAAACAAAAAATTCTAACAACTTCCCAAATACTTCTTATGAAATACAAAAAGTTCGAACATGATCCAAAATAATCGATACAAAACAGAAATTATTCTTACGAAATACAAAGATACTTTGCACAATTCTAAAATAGTTCTAACGGAATGAAAAATAGCTGGTGCAGGACCAATACTTGTTTGTCAACTTTTAGAAAGGCAAGCCCGCCTAGAATCTCAGGAAGGTTGACCAAGAATTCAAGAAAAATATACACAGAACTTTTAGATTGCCTGATATGAGAGGTAAACAAGGCACGCCTACCTATGGCCTTAGGCAGGTTGACCAAGGATGTAGAATTGTCACAGGGCCTTTAATTTGCGTTTCTATATTTTAAGTTTTATGGGTCAGTTCATACTTTACTATAGAACGAACTCAATGGTGGGGATGGGTAGTAATTCTAAAAAAAAATCACCATTAAGTGCTAAATTTTTGTATTTTGTAAAAGATAACTATCAGTGCTGTATCCGAACTTTTACCAAGAGGCTGGAGCGAGTCTTGGGTAAGAGTACAGCCTGCCCTGTTAGCCTTATAAAAAAAAAGGAAAAAAACGACCATCGATTTTCAGTTTAATTGACACATACCGGTATTTATTCCTTGAAGTTTTTATAATTCTTTCTTTGAAAGTAAGAAAAGTAAAACATTTTCTGGTCTTGAGAAGGAATGGGATTATCAGCACAACTCATGTCAATTTTTGCTCGTTTTGAGTTTGAGTCGGCTATTTATTGCAATTTCTGTTCGTTTTGAGTTTTGATTTATTTATTGACAGGATTTGTGGTAGTTTTATGCTTGGAAGATTATTTGACTTTATATCTGCACATTCTTGGCTTAATAGAACTCTTTACTTTCCTTTGAAAAGCTTGTTTTGTGGAAACAGTTTTTATTTAATTCCTGTTCATTTATGGAAAAAATTCTATTGTACATATTTTTTTTCTATAAGAATCCATTGTATGCCTTGCTATTTGTATGGTGGAGAAACTTTTTCAACAATTTTGAGTTCTGACACAGACAGTATTTTCTAGTTTAACTTAATAGCTTCTGAAGTTGACCTGAAAAATAAAACATAATTATTTCCAAAGATTATATCTATGCTCTTTAAAAACCTGGATACACTTACACTCTTATTATTTATTTAAATTGTAAGAGCAGAAGTAGTAATAATAGCGTCTCAAAAATTTCAACTTAATACGCCCAGTCGCTCTTATTGCTGAAGTATCTTATTGACAACCATGAAGACAATGCCTTTTGATTTATTTTAAAACAGTATTTAGTTTTAAAGCATAATTTTTTTTTGGGGGGGGGTTGAAGTTCCAAATCTTTCTAAAGACATAGGTGCATTACCGTTCTAATATGCTGAGCAAAATGGCTGTCCCAAAATTTTGCCTGGATGTGTTTAGAAAATGAATGGGTTTGAGAGAAGGGCTGCCTGCCCTCCAGTCTCTTGGGAGAGATACAAAATAACACCAAGACAGAGTCAAACACACAAAGACAGACACAGATAAAGACACTCAGACACTTAAGCACGGGGAGAGAGAAACAAAAAAAAATTTATGCAAAATATGTTGAAAAATGCAATTCAAATTTATGCTTGTCAACCAGGAAGCCCTAGGCATGGGTTAAAGAATTGGGCGTTCTCATTAAAAGCTCTCAAGATAATCTCTTAATGTGACACAAAATTACCTCAGACGAGATTATGCTAAATACGAAGAAAAACATTATTCAAATGTGTGCCAGTCAATAAGGAAGGCCTTGTCTTGACTCAAGAAACGAGGCATTTTTATTAAATCTCTCTGAAATATTTCTTAATATGTCTGAAATTTATCTATAAGAACAACGCTCACCCCTCCCCCTGGAGTTGGTTGCTAGAGTCCCCACCCTTGTTTTGTTGACGCATTTTTGCTTATATTTTATCCTTTATCAGCCTTTTCACGTTTTGTTTTTCCGTTTGTTGAGTTTTAGCTTTTTTTCTGAGATTTCGTGGTAATATTTGTGATGCTTGGCAATAAGGAATGCATAGTCTTGACTCAAAGAAAAAGTGCATTTTCATTAATACCTTTTAGAAATATCTCTTAATATGGCTTAAATTTACCTCTCACGAGATTATGCAAAATACAAAAAAAAAAAAAAAACGTTTCAAATGCGTCAACCAGGAAGGCCTAGCCATGGCTTAAAGAATTTGGCGTTCCAATTAAAAGCCCTCAAAAATATCTCTTAATGTGGCTTAAATTTATCCCTCATGAGATTATGTACAAAACAAAGAGAAAATTTTTCAAAATGTGTTTTTTCAACCAGGAATGGATAGTCTCGTTCAAGTTAGAACATTAATACAATGTAGCAAGCAGGTAGGTCTAATAGAGCAATAGTCAATAACATTACTGGATACTTGCTCGCTCTCAACTGGAATGGATTGGGAACACGTGATCAATAGCTTGTCACGTAGAACATATTTCCCGAATCAAAATATTATGAATAGTTTGCTCGTTCAGTTCGTTAAGGCAATGGTCTGGTCATTGGGGAAATCTCTGGTCTTATATTCGAATCCTAATGCGAAAGAAAATCTTGAAGAAAAGATCTCTTAGAGTATTTAAGTATCTTGAAGCGTCTTAAGATCTTGAAATATCTAAAAAGTATGTTAAAGTATTTAAAGTATTACTTAACATCCTTGTGTGTGCCGTCCTCAATGAGGAGCGGAGGTTCCCCATGGGTCCTGAAGAAAAAAGGCCCGCAAGATTACGTCATTCTCAATTATAACTGGGGATCCCAACTTGAGTACCGGGCCCCCCGTTGGAGTTGGTTGCTATGGGCCCGGTGAAATTTGATGCTAGACCCTCGTCAGAATTGAATGCTAGGGCCCGTTGGAATTGATTGCTAAGGTTTCCGTTGAAACTGGTTCCTAGGGCCCTAGTGGAATTGTTCGCTAGGTACACCGTTAGAATTGGTTGCTTGGGCCCGGTGGAATTTTTCGCTAGGTCCACTCGTCGGAATTGGTTGCTAGGGCCCCGTTGGAAGTGACTGCTAGAATGGGTTGCTAAGGCCCCAGTAGAATTGCTCGCTAGGGCCTTCTTTTGAATTGATTACTAGGGCCCCGTTGGAACTGAATGCTTGGGCCCCTTTGGAATTAACTGCTAGGCTCTCGTTCGAATTGCTTGCTAGGGCCTGGCATCTTGAAGGTTCCCCAGTAGCTTGCCCTGAAGGTTTTTTCCTGGCCCTCGTAGGTTTTTTAAACATTTAACATAACAACCCAAGAAATCTTGAAAAAACATTTGTATAAGTAAACAAACATTCTCCTATTATGTAACAACCAAACAAATCATGATTTGGCGGGCCTTAAAGGTTGTTTTCTAGCCATAACAACCAAAGAAATCTTGAAAACATGTGCATAAGTAAACAAGCCAGTCCCTATTACGTAACAACCAAATAAATCATGATTTGGTTGGTCCTAAAGGTATTTTCCAAGCCCTCGCGGATTTTTAAAGATTTAACATAACAACCAAAGAAATCTTGAAAACACTTGCTTAAGTTAACAAACAATACCCTATTACATAACAATCATGTTTACTATGCAATTACATAACAAACAAATGTACTACCCTATTTCGTAAGACCCTGGTGCGCGTAATAACCTTAAGGGCTTAGTAGCTCCAATAGTACACCCACTACGTGCCTCTTTAAAGTCATTATAGCGTCATAACTAGAACTTCTGATTACTTTTCCAATAAACCCCCTCCGAAGTTTATACGACCATCCTTTCTATAATAACTTTATTTATCCCCTGGCTATAACTTAAAACCCTTGCCCTGAGGGCTTTGGGGGGGGGACCTTTTAACTAAGCTGAATAAAATGACCATCTCAAAATTTTGATTGGATGTGTTTGGGTGGGCGTGGGAGGGCGTTAGTTACCCTCTCATCACTTTCGACTATTAAAAGGGGCACTAACCCCTTCAATATCCAATTGAATGAGCCTTTTTCGAAGTTTCTGTGACAACAAATGACCATCCCAAAATTTCTTTCAGATGAATTTTGGAAAAATACGACATGAGGGGGGGGAGGGTCCACCCTCTGATCACTCTATATCTTAAAGAGGGCACTAGAACTTCTTATTACCAATGCAATGAGCCAAATCCGAAGTTTTCACGATCACATTTTCCATATGAACCTTGAATTTCCCCAGGGCATAACTTTAATCCTTGTCCCGAGGGTTGTGGGTAGGTTTTCATCCTCAAAGACACAATTTCCCGACTTTTCTACTTTGTTGAAGAAAGTGGCTATCTCAAAATTTTGATAGGATGTGTTTGGGGAAATGGTGGGCGTGGAAGGGGTGTTATTTGCCCTCCGATTACTTTTTACTATTAAAAAGAGCACTAGCCATTTCAGTTTCCAACCGAATGAGCCCATAGAAACTGAAAGTAAGGAGCAACATTAAAACTTAAAATGAACAGAAATTATTACGTATATGAGGAGGGTTATTCCTCTGCAGCACCTCGCTCTCTACGCTAAAGTTTTTTAGTACTTTATTTTTAGTACTTAGTTTTTTCAGTACTTTGTTTATTTAATTTTTGATCGTTTTTTTAAATAATACCAGGAAATCTAACTACTCCTCCACGGTAAAGTCCCTTCTCCCCAAGGATTTATTCTCTAGCCAATTCAATCCTGGTGAAAATCTACCACGGGCAATTACCCTTAACATCTCCACGCCTAAAATTGAGTCGGCAATGAGAAAGCAAGATATAAGAAGAATTTCGTATGGGAACTCTGACAAATTCCCCCAGTGTAAAATTTTTCCTGAAAACTTCAACCCTGGAAATTCCCCTCCCCATGGAAATTCATCCCCGTGGAAATTTTCACCAGCAGAAAATCCCCCCCCCCTGAGAAGTATAACAATGGGTGAAATTTGTAACTTAAAGACCATTCCTCAGGGGCTGTGGGAGGGTCCTGATATCCCCACAAGCAAATTTAGTCGGCCTTTTAACTATGCTGAACAAAATGGCTATCTCAAAATTTTGATCGGATGATTCCGAGAAAAAGGAGTGTCGGAGGGGCCAAGTTGCCCTCAAATTTTTGGATCACTTAAAAAAGGCGCTAGAACTTCTAATTTCAGTTTTAATGAGCCATCTCATAAAATTCTAGGACCATTGCGTCTATACGATCACCAGTGAAAAAAAAAAGATCCGTGATCTTTCTTCTGGCAGAATATGACAGTAGGGTTCTATGATACGCTGAATCTGATGGTGTGATTTTCATTAAGATTCTATGACTTTTGGGGGGTGTTTCCCCTTTTTCGAAAATAAGGCAAATTTTTTCAGGCTCGTCACCTTGAATGGGTGAGATTAAACATATTTAAACTTATATATTTGAAATCAGCATATAACTCCGATTCTTTTGATATACCTATTGGTGTCATTATTCCGATTTTTATAGTTTCGGTTACTATTGAGCCGTGTTGCTCCTTACTTACAGTTCGTTTCAACGAACTATTTGATATAGCAGTCTACTTTCATTAGCTCTTTTTTATAATTTTGGTTAATATGATTATTTTATCCCTTTTTTGTTGATGTTATGACAAAGATAAACCTACCACTTGAAATAAAAAAAAAAAAATCCAGTCATGCAGAATTAGTAGTCTGGTCTTTAAAAGGCTTAGAGGGCGCTAGCCCCACTCCTGTCTGTGATAATTTCTTTTCGTTTTATATTTTGCTTGGTTGTTCATTCTAGTTTCTAGTCGTTTCGGGTCTTATTTATTCAATGATAGTAATTTCTGTTGGTTTTAAGTTTGGAATTATTATTTTGATTTGTTTCTGATCGTCTTTGGTTTAATTCAACTTTTTATTTTATACGAAAAAGTGTTTTTTTTTCTTGTTGTTCTTTTTAATTGATTTAGGTAAAAATATCCTAAAAGCCGCCTTCAGCGCAAAAAAAACAAATTACAGTTACTTAGTTACTGAGTTTAGTTAGTACACTAAAGATGGCTTACTGAAGTCTTTGCCTTTTCGTTTTGTCCTTTCGTTTAATTCGCTTATTTATTTTCGCGTAAAAATTTCTTTCGCCTTAATATTTTTATTGCTTATTTAATTCGTTTTTTTTTGCTTAAAATTACCGTCGTTCGGTTTTGTCTTTTTTATCATTTTTTTTTTCGCACTTCGTTTTCAATCTTACGTCACATAAAGCCAGTGTTGTCTCAGAACGTATTTACGATAGGTAAGATTTCGAATTGCGTCAATGGGAATTTGAAATGCCCTTCTGCTCACGTAGTAAAGTATCTTCTGTGACTGTTGCTGTTGTTTAGAGAACTAAAACTCTGAATAATAATTTAATGTATGCTGTTGTGCGTTCGAAAAATTGCCATGTCTGCCTTCCAAATTCAAATTATGTAAATTTATATGTTTTGAGCCATATTTACCCAGGAATATGAATGCAACACACCCCCGACTCCCAGAGTCTTTGGACCTGATATACATTCCTTCTATGATCTGTTTTGACTTTAAAAAGAAAATGCATCGTTAATTTCTTTCGTAACTACATAGGGGCGTATATAGGAGATTTATAGTGGTGTAAGTTCGAGAGGAGACAGGGGGCGTGTTGCCTCTTGAATTCTTCCATCATCATTTTAATAATATCTGTTTTGAAGTATTTTCATTAAAAAATGTCAATTTGTTGGTGTTTTTACTGAAACGATTTTTAACAACGACAAATTTGCCCCTCCTCCTCCGTTGATTTTAAGAATACCTTTTCCACATAATACCCCTTTGCTTCTCTTTGAAAAACTTCTTTTTAGATCAACCAGTTAAGGTAAAAACTTCCGCTATGCCGCCTTCAGTGCAAAAGAAAAAAATTAAGTCATTTTTTTTCACTTTGTTACTTGTTAGTTGTTTTTTTTTTTTTTTATATAATGAGGGTGGCTTACGAAAGTCTTTGCCGAGATAAATGCTTTGCCTTTCCGTTTTTTTCACCTTCATAAAATTACCCTCGTTTCGGTTTGTCCTTTTTTTTTATTTATTAATATTTTTATTTTCGTTTTTGATAGCCAATATGGTCTGAGAATGCGTTTGCATTACACAAGATTATTGAGTTGAGTCAATGAGCAGTTTCAATTGCCACTATTCTCACACAATATTATCTTCTCTATGACTGTTGATGTTGTTGCGCGTTGAAAAAATTATCGCAAAAATATTCTGGCTTTCCATAATTTTTTTTTCAATCCAATAAATAGCTCAATAAAGTAAGTAATTTTCTTAAATTGGCAACTGAATTGCCATGGCAAGTTTATGGTATTCATATATGAGTATCCCAGTGAACCAAGTCTTATTCTATGCTTTGTTGATGTTGTTTACGGGTCTTTTTGTTGTGTTGTTGTTTAGTTGACGTTTGAGCGAATCAACCGCTCGTATACGTACGATCCTTTTTTAGACCTGGGCTTATGAAGCCATCTCACTTTGAGAAAAACAAATAAAATTTCGGCACAGGCCACGTCAACACTTAAGATATCTTGGAAGACTACTAGGACGTCGTAAGGAGTGTTCTTGCTTAAATCACTGGCTCTAGTGTGTATATCACACCTCTATTCTGCTATTGTTGCTTAAAATATCTGTGAAAAGAAACATACTCAGATTTAAATAAGGCTAAAATTTAAGAAAAAATAAATAAATAGAAAGGTCAGTACTGTAAAAATAGAAGTTAATAGAATTACTACAATAAAAAAAATCTATAAAAGGAAACGTAAAAACATGGTCTTTTTGTTTCCAAGACAACAGTTACAAAACAGGCTTGCCAACATAGCCGAAAACGCTTTTCCTTTAATTCATAAAAATATCATTAATCACAAGGATGTATTTATGGCACCATTTTGGGAGGTGGTGGACTGCTGCATTTAAAAAACATTTAAAAACCTTCAACTAATGAGCTGAGTTATAATTTAAGCTGTGAAACTTTGACATATTTCCAAATTAAAGCCTGATCTTTCACTACAAGTTGTTTTACAAGAGGAACAGAATCTTAAAAATACTATTTTCTGAAATGAAAAAGCTTATTTATTAACATTTGCTTTAAAATAAAATTTTCATTTTTTATGTCCTGAACGTCAATCTGTAAATGACTAACTGGCACCCGGCAGTGCTTGCTGCCCTCTAAAATGTTTCTTGGGAGGCACTAGTCAAATTTTTGCGTGAAATACAGGGGGCTGCTGTTTATTTTTAGTTTTAACGTTGCCCATTAATTTCATTTAGAAAAAGTATTTTTATTTATTAAATCATTTATGAAGGTGCCTCTTCCTTGCTCCTGCGTTGTTGTGTATTTGGCCCATAGAAATATCACTGTCCCAGTCAGCCCACTGTCCCACTTTAGCCCACTGACTTTACACGAAAACTACTGTCAGTAAGTGAAGAAAAGAGTGCGTTTTTGAAATACCTTATCACCAATTGTGAAATGCAGAGAAACCCTCTTAGTAACTGAATTGCGAGAAAATCTCTGATAAAAATAGCCCCCTAAATTTGGAAAGATGCCAATTTTTTTTTCCAGGTGTATTGTCGTAGCTTAGTTTTACAATTCTGGAATTTCTATGAAATCTCTACAAATATGTGATCAGCACTGTAGCCAAGGCTGTATCCAGGGGGAGGCGTAGGGAGTTTGAACCTCGCCCCCCTTGAATGTTGGTCTAACTCGTAAAAAAGTGATAAAAATGAAAATAAGCAATTTTTTATGTCTTTTTGAGTTTTTTCCCTTCCCCCCCCCAAAAAAAAAAAGTCCAGATACGACCCTGACTGTAGCTGAGATTTTATATTTGGTGACAATTCAGAATTTTTCAGAAATTGACGCAAATAGAAAATGGTTTAGAGATAACTTAATGAAGATATTAAAACATATTGTCAAATACGATAAAACTAATCTTGTCCAAAAATTCTTGGCGTTCGTGATCTTACGTAACAATCAAACGGACTATGGGCACAAGCTTTGTTAGTAAGTGCGTTGTAAATACCTCTTAATTTGTTTCTATATTTGTGTACTAATAAACAAATAGAAAAATCATACTTCCAAAATCTCATGTCTCAGCTATCAATTTTATTCGACTTACTTTTCTTCTTTTTTTTACTTTTCTTTTTTTAGTTGACAAGTTTAACTAGCATTTTAGCTGGCCGTTTCTGAAATTTTTAACATTTAGAATCTACGATAGGACTAGACGGGCCTAACTAAAATTGGTACCGACTTGGCAACTCCATGTAGAATAAAAAAAAACGACCCAGATTTTGTATAGGAATTTTTATACATTTTGGTACCTCGGACAAATTAGTGCTGATCTTTTTCGTCATCATTAATATTTTGGTGAAAAATATCGATTAAATGGTCTGCCTTTCCTTTTTTTTGGTTCTTTGAAGAAATAGTCGCAAAATTGGGTTAAGATGCATAAGCTGATCTTTTCAACTTCAACTTTCAACTTTCTTTATTCAACTTAAAAAATACAAAAGCAATATTATGCCCCAACAGAGAGCAGAGCTCGTAAGGCTGGGACAGTGCAAAAACATAGAAAAAACATCAACATCTCATCGTAATAATGATTCCAAAATTTAACACGGCAAAAGACAAACAAAATAGAAGAAAACTCATAAAAGAGAAGTAACAAGGATAAGTAAATAAATAAATATCGGGCAGGAGGGGCGCGGGAGGCCATCCCAGACTCAGGGACACAAAAATAAAACACACAAATAAGAAGATCAAATAATTTAATTTTCCATCATCAATGGTGAATAATCAAAATTTTAGCAAACAATCTTTAATATTTGCTTTTTAAATTTAATTGGGATTTTTGGGATGGATCAAACAGAATTTTATCATTCAGCTTGTAATTGTTAGCAATGGAGGGTATTTGGTACCTAATCGAAAACCTTGACCTTTCAGAACTTACAAAAGGAATGCGGCACATCCCAGACCTCCGACAATCCGAACGAGGAAGTAAAATTAACAGAGATTTGTCATAGAAATAATTTTTTGAATTTTGGATTTGAAAATGCCATAAAGAAGTATTTAATATTCTCGTATATCATTTAAATCTAACAAATTTAAGAAGAGGAATAATGTTTAGTTTCCGAAACATTTTCAAGTTTTGAAGGTCGATGTAAGAAATTTCTAAGTATTCTTATTGCCCTATTTTGTAGTACCTGTAAGGGTTTTATATGCTTCCAAAATGTATTAAGATATACAACTGAGCAGTAATTCAAATAAGAAGTAATTAGCGAGTGGTAAATTGTTTTTAATCAGTGTCCTTGACGTCGGTTTTTGTACATTCCTGCTAGTTCGGCGCCGTTTTTATGCCGTTAGGGTAGGAAATCTGCACTGATTTTGGTTACGTCTGTCCTGTCCTCACAGGCTGCTTCTTCTTTGTTATTCGCAGCCTAAACTTGTGGAAGCTATTCACCCTTGGTGACGTTATCAGGATTATGTCGTTGGTGGAACGGAATAGCCGCGCTGATATATATGTTACTATTTACTCTCCCTCCCTCTGGAAACGTTCTTGATTTCCACTTACTAAGACAAATGTCTTTGTTTATCTACTCAATAATTTGCCCCAAATACCCAGTTTTTCGGCTACCCATTAGGATTCTGCATTAACTGGTATATATGTCTGTGTTCTCCATAGTTCAGCTCCCTAGGTGTAACTAAGGAAGTGACCACTTGTCACTATTTCTTTCACAGGTAGAGACAAATAGAAACTTCATATTTTTGCTACTAAAAACATTGTTGCGGTTTTTTCCATCCAGCAAAAAGAGAAAAGAGTCAAGGGTTTAAAAAGAGCTGGAAGTCTGAAGTAATATTTGAGATTTTCATATCTATTTCTCGTATATATCAGCTACTTTCTTTCTACACAGTTTTTTCTATCTTTAAAAAGTTTTTTCTATCTTTCTATCTACTATCTTTTTTTTTCTACGTAAAAATTGAGAACAACAACTATTCTTGTGGTATTCATCTGAAGAATGGTCTTGATTAGTGTTAAACATTTAGTTTTTCTAATATTTTTTTTACTTCCAATTTGTGGGTTTATTTCCTTGAGTCCCTTTTTGAATCTGGGTCCTCTCAAGTATTATCTAGTGCTCTACTGATAACATTTTAGAGTACAAATTGAAAAATTCAATAAAATTGAAAAAGAATTTTTTTATAATTAATTTATTTATTTTTATAATTAAATGTATTTATTATTTTGTTTTATAATAAGTGTATTTATTCAATTAGAATTAAACCTTTAACGGCTCTAATTCAATTAGAATTAAACCTTGTAGTATGCTTGTTAATGTTTCTCTTTGTACTATAAAAATATTACATTCAGATGCCTAGTGGTCCAGAAATTTTAGCCCGCTACGCCACTAAGCGTGTGGGCGGTTCTAGCAGACACCAAACTGGACGTAATCGATGAAATCAGGTTCTAATCTGAGTCTTCATCCTGCTGATAAAATACGCTCTGACTAGAACTGACATAGCAAAGTTTCAGTAGTCAATGCAATGCATGCTTTGCACAGTTTAGATACCAATATACAGTTATAAAAACTCCTATTTTGCCCATGAGGAGATTTTGGTACAGAGCTCTGAACTTGGCGCCTCCTCCAAGCCCACGCTCCTACGCGTAGATCATACTACAACACCATAGACGGGAACGCAATTTTGTTTTGTTCCATACACAGCTTAGATACCAATATTGGTTATATAAGCTGTGCTGCCAGTTTCCTGTCTCCAGCCGCTAGCATCGCTACCTTGCGCTGTGTCCCAAAAATAAATCGAGTTTTCATAACTGTATTGGTATCTAAACTGTGATGCTTTTCCAGTAGCCAAATCAATAAAGACTCTGTTGGTTTTCAATAGGGACCCTTTAGTCCCAAGAATACTGTTTCATTCAAGTCGTGGAAGCCTTATAATTGGGTCTCAGAAATATGTATACGAGATGTTATTGAAATTAATCTCCATGCCCGCCACCAGTGTTCCTTCTGAGAGGGTTTTCGAAGGCTAATCAGTTAATGAAACAGTTTGTCGTAACGACCTGTAAGTAAGGAGCGACTCGGCCCAATAGTCACCGAAACTCTAAAAAAAAAAATATCTTTGCCTATTCAATTTATTACATACGGATGTTCCGCGGAAATTTTCTGAGAAGTTAAAATTGTCTGGGAGATTTTTTCGTTGAAGGAAGGGATTTCCACGTGAGAAATTATGGAGTATTTTTTTTTTCGTCATGATTTGAAAAAAGATTAGGAATTAAATGAAAAACAAGTCTTTTTTTCAAATGAAATTAGGCTAAAGAGAATTTTCTGGACAAAATTTTCCGCGACAAAATTTGAAGGTGAAATTTTCAGCAGGGACGGAATTGTCGTGGGGGAGGAAGATTTTACACAGGAGGAACTTTCCATGGACGAATTTTTGTTAGAATACGGGGGAATTGTCTACGGAGGAGAGAGGCAGATTTACCGGCATTACTTGACAATGATCAGAAATTAAACAAAAAACAAGTTTTTTCAACTAAAATTAGGGAGGAACATTGAAACTTAAAACGAAAAGAAATCCTACCTCATGTGAGGGGAGATCCCCTGCTTAAAGTAAAGTTTGACTTTTTATTGAAAAGCTTTTAGAAAATACTAAAAAAAACGTATATGGGGGATTCGTCTTACGTACGGAATAAGTTCTGTCCGTTTTAAGTTTTAATGCTGAACCTTACTTTCAGTTGAAAAAACTTGTTTTTTATTTAATCGATGAAAGATAGAACCGATTCTCGGGGAAAAAAACATAGGCACGTTGCTGATTTTGGATAGCCAAAAGTAGCCAATAGGTTATATTTCTTTATCCTGAGCCTTTGTAATTTAAAATCTAAATTTTTATGATATTCGTTTATGGCATCGATGTTTGTTTTTACGGTTTGATTTTATCCTATTCAAAGTTTAAAAAAAAAATCTATACAAAATACAAGGGAAGAGCTAATCTGAATAAAAAAAACTGATCATAAATATCGAATTTCGATGTATCGATTAATCTAGAAGGACAAGTATACAGTAAAAAAATCGCCAAACATTGGATGGCGCTAGCAATCTGTCTTTTAAAAACCCGTACCAGTTTCTATTCTTATACTCTTTGGTTCTTGGGCTCAAAATAGTTCCTCTAGTTCGCTGCATTGGGTAAATTCTCTAGCTGAAGAATGCTGTTATTTTTTATAATCTCAATCAAAAAAATAAAACACTTATAAAATTCGGATTTAAAAAGAAAAGCTGGATAAAAGACAATTTACAAAAGTTAAGATTTAACATGCGAAGATAATGGTTAAAACCAATAGTGCCACTAAATGTGTAGTGTCTGGCAATTCATAAAAAATAGATAATTTTAAGTAAAATTGGATAATTGATGAAATTTCTCCCAAAGTGATAATTGATCAAACTTTTTTTTTATTTTCAAGAATTATTTTAAGCCGAAACCTAGGCTTAAAAAATCTTTGCAGGCTTAGTAGGCTAGTTGACTTAAAGCTGGTAGGCCTACTGATGACGAGATTCCGCTTTCTTAACCCTTCCTACAGTTTAAGATGCCTAAAAGGACAAATATGCATCAGTTTAGGGTAAAGAATTGCCAAACGTTGGATGGCACTGGTAATCTGTCTTCAAAACTTGCGCTAGTTTCTAGTCTGATGCTTTTGTTCACGGGCTAAAAATCGTTCCTCTGATTCGCTACTTTGGGTAAGTTTATATTATTAGTAGTTGTAGCCCTAGATGGTTAATAAATGCTGTGATTTTGTAGGTGTGGCTAGCTTATTTATGAATTCCTAATATTTTTAGGGAATCACAATCAAACCATTGGTTAATATCCTGAAAGTCAAGAGAGCAGTCAAAAGGGATCTTAGCATGAATCAAAGGATCCATGAGAAGGTAAGGTCCACCCCTATTTCTTTCTAAAACTCGTTGAAGGGGAATATTGCTTTTGCCAATTCTGGAATGTTCCACGAACGAAGCATAAATGAATATGCTTCTCTGTCCGAGGAGAATGCTTCTCCTCGGACAGGATATGCTTCTCCTCTGTCCGAGGAGAAG
This sequence comes from Artemia franciscana, assembly GCF_032884065.1. NCBI lineage: Eukaryota > Metazoa > Arthropoda > Branchiopoda > Anostraca > Artemiidae > Artemia > Artemia franciscana. Next base: position 6,907,989 of record NC_088880.1, on the reverse strand, counting down.
CTTGGTGCATAATCGGCTTAAACTAAATGAACTGAAATTTTTAGCTTTAATTATTTTATCTTTAAAACTAAGGGCCTTACGCCAATCTCTCTCTAGAACTCCATTTCTCTCTAAAACTTGTTGAAGGGCAACATTGCTATTGCCAATTCTGGAAGGTTTCACAAACGCAGCATAAACGAAAATGCAACTGTCTGAGGAGATCCTTGGTGCACAGTCGGTGTAACCCAAATGATCGTACCCACAGAAATTTTTAGCTTTGATTATATTATCTTTAAAACCAAGGACCTTACGCCAATTCTCTTTGAAGGTAATTTTTTCGTCTCAATGGTCTTAGTAATAAGAATTCTTCTCTGTTCCATTTCATAATTGAACGTGAAAGCACCTTTTTCGAGTCTTGAGGCCTTTTTGTTGATAATCCGACGTAATTCATGCATATGTTATATTCTTTGTCCGGTGTGGTGGCAAAGAAATATTCAGTGAAACCAAAAACTTGCATAAATCGAGTGATGAGGAATGGCCAATCCTGAGGTCTTGCTTTAATATCATATATCTTTCGCTTTCTTGGAAAATAATTTCTATTCTTTAGAATACAATACACCAGAGCAACTTCACATTGACCATCAATGCGAGAAAGAGCTTAGTCCAAAAATCACTTGTTTTATTCAAGTCATCAAAGAGAAGATCGGAAACATTGGACATAAGTGTTACTTAGAAATCTTTAGGACCGGTTATTGTCTTTTATATATTTAGCTGCTACCCAAGGATCGAGATCAAAGTTGTTTCTTAGCCAGTGAACCAGCAATTGTTTCTTTCCTCTATATGGCCTTATTTTTAATATTTTTACAATTTTATATAGACAGCTATCTTTAAATTTTTACAATTGATAAGCATAAAATTTTGGCGTTATTTTCGGTAGTCGGTACTTTATTTGTCCAGTCTTCAGATGTTCCAGAATCTTTGACACTTTGAAAATTCAGTGGACCACACATAATCACTCATTGTCAAAAACGTTGCTAGTATGATTAATTCTAACTACATCCCTATCTGAGAACCGTACATTTCGCACTATTTCTTTTTTTATTAGAGTATTGATCGAGGAAAATATCAATTTTATTTTCACTGCAATGAATCTTCAATAGTCCCATACAATTTTCTGGTAAAGAATGACGTGTCCCGAATACTTTTTACCTTTATCATCATCATCAACATTGCACTGGCTGCTGCAAACTAGTAAAGAACCAAGTCTAGCCTTTCGTAACAGACAATTGAAAAACACGTTTAAAAAACAATCAAGTAATAAAGAATCACCATTAGAAGCTATTCCAAGAAAAGTAACTCCTATGTCCGTTAATTCCTTTAAACCAGTATAACAGAGAACCCTATTGTAGAAGTTTCATCTTCAAGAATGCAAAATTTTTGTATTTTTTACCGGATGAAGATCACGGATACGTGTTTATTTGTTTTTCTCAGGGGTGATCGTGTCGAACCAATAGTTCTAGAATATCAGGAGAGGACTTTTTTGAAGGGGAATAAAAAAAATTCACGGGGGCGGGGGGGTATTCCACGGGTAGAATTTTTCGGGGGAATTTTCAGAGGAAGTTTTTTACTGGGGGTAAGGGAAGGAGATTTGGCATTATTTGAAAAACGGACAAAAATTAAATATAAAAAACAAGAAGTTTTCCAACTTAAATAAGGAGTAACATTAAAACTTAAAACGAACAGAGATTCTCCCGTGCAAGAGTGGGACTGCCCCTTCCTCAACGCTCGCTGTTTACGCTAAAATTTCCCTCTTAGCCTAGTCACAATTCTTGAAGAAATGTTGCATAAACACAAGGGTCTTCGAAATCAAATGAGAAGACTTTAAAGAACTGTAAGACTTTGGCGTAAAGAGCAAGGGTCGTGGAAGGGGCAGTCCCCCTCATATAGGTAATAATTTCTGTTCGTTTCAAGTTTTAATGGTATTACTACGTTTAGTTGAAAAACTTCTCTTTTTTTTAATTTAATTTGTATAGAAGAATCAGGTCGGAGAAACCGGGACAGACAGAACGACAGACAGACCGACAAAATTTGCGATCGCTATGTGTCACTTGGTTAATACCAAGTGCCAAGAAAACCTTTCATTTTTATTTAATTTATATGGAAGAATCAGGGTGGATCATAAATGACTATGTTATATATGACCGATCTGTGAGACAAAGCGCCTACCGAATTATGTACAAAAATTGACACCATTTAATGAAATTTAATGCCGTTTTACCATGATTCTTCACATAAAGTAAGATTATGCTGAAGTATCTTTTCTTTGTATATTGGGAGAAGTAAATTTCACCCCGTGAGGAGAAGCAGATTCTGTCAATTGGTTCAGTCTGCTTTCTTATATCTTCACTTGACTAATAGGACATTTCCTTTTCTTTCCACGTTATGTCCTGTTTACTCGCTTACAAAAATAGCTGCTAATTGGAGCTTTGACTATCAGAACCTATTTTACTAATGTAGGCGCATTTTCAGGATTTTTATGGCCCTTGTCCGTCGGCCAAGAGCCATAGAGCGATCGCAATTTCTCTCCGTCGGTCTGTCGGTCCTGGTTTTGCTAGTTTCGGCACTTCCAGATAAGTTAGGACGATGGAAGTTGGCAGGCGTATCAGGGACCGGACTAGATTAAATTAGAAATAGTCGCTTCCCTGATTCTACCATCCGGGGGGGGGGGGTGGAGGGACGAATTATTCGGAAAAATTAGAAAAAATATTTAAGATATGTCTCCTCGAAAGCCTGTTGGCATTCTACTCCGAAGGTCGTAGGTTCAATTCCTGACAGAGACAATCTTTATAAGTTTATTTTTCTTACTCTGCCATTTTTAGTATTGGTTCTAAATTTTATTTCAAAACCTTTTTTAAAATGTCTGGCATTGGCTAGCACTGTTACCAAAAGTATCAGATTGGATCACATTTTATGGCGATCTGGAATTCGCTATAATATTGGCCAGCAAGTGTAGGAGGAGCTAAATTAAGCGACGGATTTAAAGCGATCAAAAATTATAGAAAAAGCTATTCAGCCTCAGAGGCAGAAATCCCGCGTAGTGGTGCTTATCATGGTAGCCTCCAAAAAAACATCACTGCGATAACATTGCGAAATGTTGGCTCTTCCAACCTCGTCACAAATGTTGTGACGCTCTTGGCTCTTGTTTCCTGGGGAGGGGGTCATAAAAATAACAAATCTGTTTTATAATTTATTGAGTTCAGTTAAGTTCCCGAAAATTCAAAAAAATTTACGTTTTCTCCTTGGGTACATCCTTGCTTGATGGCTAACAAAAACTTGCCATATAGAAGGAGAGAATTTGCTTGTAAAAATGATGCGAATCAAAAACTTTCTGGCCTTTTTATTGGCTTAAAGCTTTATACAAAAGAGCCAATCATGTTTTGTATAATGTAAATTCATCGTACGAAGCAATTCAAATGAAACAAATTCCCAGCTTAATAGCGTTCTAAAACCGATGAGCTTTAAAAAGGCGTGGCTATCTGTCTTTCCAGAAACAAGGAATAACCTGATTGGCTCATGAAAACGGTCACGAAAATAAGCGAATAAAATTAAAATACACTTTTTAGGCATCTATTTTTGTCTTTTCAGTTTATACACCTTCCTGTCAAACTGTGTCAAGTAATGAACCAGCTTCTGAATTATTGCAGCCAAATTCACTAATATTTACTGTTGGTGGTAGTTTATAATTCATATTTGTTCCAGCAATTTCTTACAATACAACATACATTATATATATTACAATAACAACATATCATTATATTTTGATATTAACGTTAAATTTATACTATATTCATTTTAACATTATATAAACTTATTTTCTGATGTTTTACCTTTTTTTTAGCAGTTTAAAGTTGTATGCTACTTGAACAATGCTTGAGAATATACCGCTGTAATTATTAAACTCCGAAGTTTAAACTATTTTTATTCCTTTTTTTGTCTATTTTCTGTATTTTTTTTCCTTTTTCACTTTTTTGACTTTGGTAATTTTTCTTCTATCCTTTTTCTTTTTTTGTTTTTCAGATATATTTCGTTAAATTTACGTTAAAACATAAAAAATTTTAAACGTAAAAACGGTACGTAAAAGTATTAAATTTATATTATATTTGTTTTAAGATTATATGAACTTATTTTCTGATGTTTTACCTTTTTTCCTTTCTTTAAGCAGTTTAAAGTTTTATGCTGCTTGAACAATGCTGCAGAATATACCGCTGTAATTATTAAAATCAGAAGTTTAAACTCTATTCTTTCCTTTTTTGTGTCCATTTTCTATATTTTTTTCCTTTTCACTTTTTTGACTTTTGTAATTTTTTTTCTTTCCTTTTTCTTTTTTTTATATATTTTTCTTTTTTTATGTAGCTTAAAGTTGTGATTTTAATGGTTCAATTTTTTAAATAACTCAAAGTTGCGGTGGTGATAAAACAGTGCTATGTAAAATACGATTAGGATTTTTGCAATTCCTGAATTTGAATTTTTAGACAATGTTTTGAAGCAAATTCAAATGTTTCTAGTCTAAGTCACATTTAATTTTTCTCAAAAGTTGTAATACCCGTCTATCTTGGAGCTTTTTTTGTATTTAAAAATTCAATTCAGTATCAAAACTGAATGCTACTTTTAGACAATTTTGGAAACCTCATTTTTGACCAACTTTTTTGAGTTTGAAGTTCGAAGACAGCTTGAAGAGTGTTGCAAAATGTTGCTTCATCTATCTGTATTCTATCTATCTACATCTGTCTATCTACTATGGCGCTCGGAGAGTGTTGCAAAATGTTGCTTCATCTATCTGCATCTATCTATATTCTATCTATCAACACCTATCTATCTTCATATGTTGCTCGGAGAGTGTTGCAAAATGTTGCTTCATCTATCTGCATCTATCTATATTCTATCTATCTACACCTATCTATCTTCATATTTTGCTCGGAGAGTGTTGCAAAATGTTGCTTCATCTATCTGTATTCTATCTATCTACATCTGTCTATCTACTATGTCGCTCGGAGAGTGTTGCAAAATGTTGCTTCATCTATCTGCTCAATCAACACCTATCTATCTTCATATGTTGCTCGGAGAGTGTTGCAAAATGTTGCTTCATCTATCTGCATCTATCTATATTCTATCTATCTACACCTATCTATCTTCATATGTTGCTCGGAGAGTGTTGCAAAATGTTGCTTCATCTATCTGCATCTATCTATATTCTATCTATCAACACCTATCTATCTTCATATGTTGCTCGGAGAGTGTTGCAAAATGTTGCTTCATCTATCTGTATTCTATCTATCTACATCTGTCTATCTACTATGTCGCTCGGAGAGTGTTGCAAAATGTTGCTTCATCTATCTGCATCTATCTATATTCTATCTATCAACACCTATCTATCTTCATATGTTGCTCGGAGAGTGTTGCAAAATGTTGCTTCATCTATCTGCATCTATCTATATTCTATCTATCTACACCTATCTATCTACTATCTATCATCTATCTATCTATCTACATCTATCTGTAACTACTACTGCTACTAATAATTCCCTGTTGTGCCATGGAGCGACCTTGTAAATCTCCTTATAAATTCTCCTTATGAGTAAAGTTTCAGTTGGCTAAATTTAAAAAAAAAATGCTATCTTCTTTCTCTCATTTTCAATTGATAATGTTTGACAGGCCAAGCGTGTCCCTCAGAACTGATAGTCTGAGCTTGACATATCAATATTTGACAAGTACACAAGGACATGTAAATCCTCCATATTATTTGAATAGTGACTGTACTGTAAACTGAGCAAAGACGTTTTTCAATATGGTCAACATAAGTTTAAGTATTTTCTTAATACCTGAAATATTTTTCCCTTGTACTTTTCCTGGAAAGAATATCATAATAAAGGGCCCCTCTTAGTTCCATAATTCTCTTCTTTTGGTTGGTTCAAAGCTATGAAGCTTTTAGGACAGTAGCGCATTTTCGTCAATGTTGCCATGTCGAAGCATGAAAATAAATAAACAAAACTAATTAGTTAAATTTGACAACAGTTTTAATTCGAAAAAATTCAAATATTAACAATCTGTAGTTTCCCAAAGACCACTTTTTAATGGAAAGCTATACATTATTAAGTTGGGTTCGTGCCATACGTTTTTAAATTTATTTTATTTTTTTCTATATATGTTTTTGTTTCTTTTTTCCCTGATTCCTTTCCCTAGACCTACTAAATTGTCGTCTTTATTTCAGACCTTGGACCATTTGATGGCTGGTATCGAAGACGTATTAGGCAGAATGGGCAACAATCAAATCCGAAATAGGTAAATTAATGTTAATTTTTTTCTTTAGCTAAATTTGTTAAGCAAAGCCAATTATGAATCCCAGCCAAATTCTTCATTATCATGCAGAATTCTTTGTACTCTTGAAATCAACATCTTGTTTTCGTTTTTATTTTATTAATGTTTTTTCCCTGATCGCTCTTTGATTCCCTTTGTTTCTTGCTTCCTTTTTTCTTTATTTTTCGCTTTTTTCTTTTTACCCCTTCATTTGTTCAGAATTCAGTATCGCTCTTTTTCGTTGTTAAAATTTACTAAATTCTAAGAAAATTACAAACCTTAAACCCCCCGACTAAATAATTATTTGATAGTCGACATATTTGACTATGTTATAGAAAACAAATTAAAAGAAAACAAAAAAAAACATTTTGCTACAATAGTGTTTACTTCTAGGCTATAAAATCCTAGCCTGGATGCATTTTGCCACTTCTTTACACAATTAGTTTTCTCGCAAACTATACTTTAATATTTTTTCGCGCAAATTGAAGTGCTTTTCTTATAAAATGGAGTACCTGAAACAGCTGCCCATCACGAGCTGGTCTGCTTAAGCACAAGACCTGTTAACCCATACGGCGATTTGTCTCATCCTGCTACAATACAGCAGATTTAACGTACTTCTTCTCATCATCTTTATTGACATGTTGACGACATCGGAAAGACTGACAGACTAAAATTTCAGGACCAAAATGGGAATCGAATAATCACCTGGAATGTTTTAACGCTGAATTCACCTGCATTAAAGAACTTACTTTCCTAAGAACTGATTAAAAATAAATTAGTAATTGCGGTTCTCACGGAGAATCATCTTACAGGAAATGGAGAAGAGCGAATAGGCTACAATCACTTCGTGCTCTGGTCCCGAGGAAGTGTAAGAAGAAATGGCGTTGGCAATACGCTAAACAGTCATGGAAGAAGGGCTCTACTCTTGCATGAACCCATATATAACAGACTATTGAAGACCTATTTTCAACAAAAAAAAAATGGCAAGATCACCATCACCGTAGGCTCAGCTCCGACGAATGACTCCGACAACGTGATAAAGAAAGGGTTCTACTCTGTTCTATCTAGATGTCTTTTGACAGTGTCCCTCATTATGCAACTTTTCTTATTGATGACTTTAGTGCAACAGTGCACAACGATATGAGTGTTTGACGCGGCACCGCTGGTCCCGTATTCTCCGACCCACTTGACAATAATTGCATTTGCCTACTCGATCTCTGCCGATCTCATGACCTCGTCACAGCAGACGCGTACTTCCAACGTGAAACTATTCACCAGTACACGTGCTAGTAATGACGGTTGTACCAAGAAGATGATTTATTGCGTCATTATTTCCGAACATTTGAGGTCCTTGGTGAACAACTACAGAACTTACACGTCGACAAAGCTTAGAAACGTTGACTATAGTCTTGTGTCCCAATGTCCAGCTTTGTCTCCAAGCCCAGCGATTGAAATAAAACCGTCAGTTGCAGACGTTGGGAAGCTAGAGGAGCCAGACATTCACCAGAACTACAATATCAAGATATCGAACCGTTTCGAACTTCTTGGCGTACTTAGTAGCTATGAAGATGCTTAGAAGTATTTTAAATCACAGACCAGCGAAGCAGCCTATCTTGTGCTTGTTAACAGGAGTCACCGGAAGAAGCCATGGTTAGAAAACGAAACACTGCAAGTTGTAGAGCGAAGACGGAGGGCAAGACTTCTTGGAGACATGGCTACTCATCGAAGGTTCAATGGAGTGTGGAATAGACTTATTCACCGGCACCAACCAACCTTGCAGTTCAAAAACTGAAGCAGATGCTTTCCCTGCAAACTAGCTAGCTTCCCTGCAGAGCTGCTAAAATATCCTCTACTCACGACTCTCCACGCCCTTTTGTCTGTAATATGGCAAACTGAGACACTTCTCAAAAATTGGCGGAAGGGTGTCATCATCCCCTTGTGGAAAGAAAGGGTGTAGAATAAGACTGCACCTCAGTGACCAAACACCTCGGAATAACTCTACTGTCATTCCCAGGAAAAATTTTCTCAGTGTTTCTGCTAGATCGGCGTTGGAATGCTATTAGTAAAATACGGTGACTGGAGCAAGCTGGTTTTATGTCAGACCGTTTAACCATCGAGTAGATTTTCACGATTCAACAAATAACAGGAAAGGCCACGTAGTTGCGACAGAAAATATTTATCGCCTTCGGTGACTTCCATGATGCATTTAATTCGGCTGATTGATAAGCTCTATGGCAGATTCTAGGCTCCATAACTTGGCTCCATAATTTGTCAGAAGGCATTCTTCTCTCGGAGCTGCAATATATAAGACGCCTTCTGCCACAGGCAGACAAAACTGTCACCTTAGGCAAAAAACAAATACCAGTCGTACAACGAAACTGCCGGTTTTATTTGCGCTCGTCGGCTCTGTGGTGCTTTACGGAGCTGAGACGTGGCAAGTATCAACCGCAACTCTCAAATTCATTGACATATTTAGAACCTGAGGAGGATCGAAGGTCTGCAATAGTTCGACTTCGTCAGCTGTTGTAGCTCACTCGATCCAAGCAGCTGTGGACACCTTACGATAATTTGGACACCTGGTACGAATGCCTCCGTATCTGTCCACAAAAAAAAAATCTACGACTTCGACCCTAGCAAAGAGGCGGAAATCAATCCCAGGACCGACTAAGGAAGCAATTGTCCGGCAGCCTGTCTATGCTCTCAACCATGGCAAACATCAGACAGAGCTTTGATTGAACTGACAGAACTGAAATTGATGGAGAAGAAAGGCGTCACTCTTTTAGCTGCTCCAGGGAAGAGACACAAGTCAAGTAAGTTAAATTCTATCATAATTCTGGCTGGGTGAATGGATGAATCTGAGAGTAATAGATCCAATGATATAAGTATCTTGTCCTTTTGGCGTAAGTTATGGCGTAACTGCAGATTTGTCGCAAGATCACATTTTTTCAAAGGGAAACATATACCTCTAGAACATAGAAACTACATCTTGGAAAAAAACTTAAAAATTATTATACAAAACTATGGAAGATGGAAAGATTGTGGGTTAATTCTAAAATCCAAAATTAAAAAAGATAATTATCAGCCAGTGCCTGTGTTTTAACAATTTCTTATGAGGGAAAACGACTCTTATCGAAATGATTATTTTATGCTGACTTTTTAATATGGACTTGAATCCGAAAAATGTTTGTTCAATTATTTGTATTTCTTTTATCACGTTGACTGACCGATTTTCCCCACAGAAAATAACTTATATAATATAAAATGATAAAATAAATAACTAGAGGATAAGATACCACCTAGTTTTCAAACTTGGTTGGTCTTAAACCATATGAAGGTGGTTATTTCGTACGATAAACGTATACTATTCAAAACCTAATTGATTATTGTGGGAAAAATATGAAACCATTAATAAGAAAATGGCGCTAACATTTTCTAGAAGTAATTTCTCTTCTTTTCTGTTCTTAAACATAAGGCCTCCTGTTCAGAACCAAGTTAATTGAACTAAAAAATAATAATACATCTGAAGTGATTACAAGTATGATAATAATAAATAATGATAATAATAAATAGCAACATGAATAATTATTAAGTAATAATAACGATGAATAGGTTATTATCAAATAATAATGATGATATATAAAGAGCTTCTAAGGAATGAATAATAACTCTGTTTTCTTTCTCTTTGTAGGTTCAAGCATTTCGACAACAAGTATGTACGTCCATGTCTTGTTCGAGATTACAAAGTCCAAAATCCTAAAATTTTGGAAACGTTTACGAAATTGACAATGAAAGACGCTGTTGAATTGACGAAAAAGAACAGGACAGTGCCATCTTTTAACAGTAAGTTTTATTAGATTTCGATAGGAGGTCCTCGTAGTCCCAAGGGTATCCCTTTCTTTAAGAAAGATCAAAAGCTGGGATAAGTCCTACTCGAGGTGACAAAAAAAAGAACTGGACTTTAACAGAGTTTAATAGGTGTTGATAGGAAAGCTCCGTAGTCCCAAGAGTTTCCCTTTCTTTAAGAAAGCGTGCGGACTGGGAGAGCTCCTGTTAGAGTGTTGTTTATAAAACTGAGAAAAGACTCTGTTGAACTAACAAAAAAGCGTTTGAAAGCGTTATGTTGTGATAGTAAGTCTAGGTAGTCGAAAGAGCACAGAATGGGAGAGGTCCTGCTTCAGATTCCGTGTAAGTTTAGGTAGTAGAAAGAACACAGAATGGTAGAGGTCCTGCTTCAGATTCCCGACTACCGCCTCTGCGAGTCCTTGTAAACAAACTGCCCAATCCCTACTGAGAATGGCTTGACCAACCCAGAAAGCTATCTAATGAATTTTAAGTCCAAAATTTAGAGCGGAAAGGTGACATGTACCTCGCATTCTAACTTGTAGTCCCAAAATCTCTAGGGGTTAAAAAATAGAAGAGATCTTGCTAAGAAGTGCCCTGCCAACTTTGACAGAGGCTTTATTAGACTTAAAGGCTTGTTAGATATCCTATCAGAGGACCTTTACCAAAATTTTCTTGAGGCTTTTTTAATTCGTGCGCTAGTAAAAATACCTTATCAGGTACCAAGAATCTCTAAAGATATTTGATTTTCCTGATTCTGTTTATATTTCTGTTTCTCAGTATATTTCTAATATATTTTCTTTGACAGGGAAACAGGGAAAAGACATTTTGAAGCCGCACTTTTTCTGTGATAGGGTTATTCCAGGAAACGGCCGCAGTCACTTTTTCACTGTATTTGCCACTAAAGTCACTTTTTCATTCATGTTTTGACCTTTTAAAAGCAATTTAGTGAACTAACGGAAAGTTGGACATTCAAGTTCCTAGAAAAGGTAAGTTCACTCTCGATAAATAATAATCCCATAGCTGCTCATAGGCCTCTGTTCACTGAGTATCCACCTACATTGGCTGATTAGAAGATGGATATTTTAGCCCAGATTTTTTTTATATGTTTCAAGTATTTGCTTCTCTGTTTTTGTTTGGCTGTTGCCTGTTGAGGGTACAAATTAACACCCATAAACTTAGGGGATATCAAAAGGTAAGAAGGAATAAGCCTCTTTCATTGGCTTTATGAGTTTATACTTGTTTGCATAAATATATGAGTTTGTGAGAAGGCTTTCTAAATCCATTCTAATACCTGTTCTTTTCCAGGTCATTTTGAGTGATGGGTAAGACGAAATTTTCAGACTATTGGTCTGGTAAGGAAGACGTGACTGGACGCATATTGCAAGAGTGGTGTGCCAAGAGTACTGATGATGACAGTTCATTTTACCGCAAAATATGCAAGAAGACCCTCAGCTACAAAAAAGGGTTTCAAGCTCTTCTTCAATATGCCGCCAAAAAGGAACACAAGATGAACGCGTCTAATGTAATAAACCCACGTCAACTCAGACTCATTGAATCAACTTCAACCAAAGAAGTTTGAGATGTTCTACGAGAGGGATGTGGTTTCAAAGGCAGAAATAATATGGGTCTTGAAGACCATAGGCAGTTCTTTTGCTGGATCTTCGTGTGATGGCGTTGCCAATATCTTTCGAACTATGTTCCTGGGTGCTGGCCCGGAAGGCTTCTCGTTAAATCCCAAATAGTGGCGCAATTGGTGACGGAGTCAATCTATTCTTATTTTAGGAACATTTTGATTGAAAATATCCAGATGTCTGACTTTTTGCTGGAACATGACGAGACCACAAACAATGCTGGGTGAAAGACCTGCAAATAAGAGTCCAGTACTGGTCGAACAAGCAAAAACTAGTTATTACTCGGTATCTTAGAGCATATTATCTGGGACATGCTACTAGTGAGGATCTGAACAAGAAGCTCTTCCAGTGTATAGAAAATGAAGAACTTCCATTTGAGAAACTATTGATGCTTGCGAACTCTTGGTCCAGCTGTCAATAAGAAAGTTTGGTTAATTGTTAACTTGGAAAAGAAAAAGCGATATTCGAAGGGGTTTTTAAATACCAGTACCTGCAACATCCACGCACTGCATAATGCGTTCCTAAAAGGGCTACAGGAACTCAGGGAGGTGTTCTGATATGATAATTGCTGTTTACCATTTCTTCAGCAGATAATCTGCTCGTTTTGACGATTTAGCAAGTGTCAGCTAAAAGCTAAGGCTCCGCAACATGAGCTCGTAAAGCACGTCCCCATTAGGTGGCTTACCATGGAAGAAGCAGCACACCGCTGCTTCTCCCATGGTTTTGAATTAAAAATGGAATAGTTGTGGGCAAGTCAAGTCATTGCTAATTGTGGAAAAAGCCAAGACATATAGTCCAATTGAGTGTGGGCATCAAGTCATTGCTAATTGTAGAAAAAGACAAGAAAGATAGTCAAATTAAGTGAGTAGAAAATTTATTTCAAATCCAAATTGTCTAAAAATTGTCAGTTGGCTAAGAAAGCCAACAATGAAAGCTGAAACTGAGTTTGTCGTGAGTTCTGCAAATACCTTCACTGTATTCACTGGAGTGTTTCAATGGCAAGAGCTGTTGATTTTTGCACTGAATTTTGAGTTGTGTGGCTAATGCACAGTTCTTCTCGGACAAATTGTACGTGTCGATGATGTCCCCGCCGTGGGGATTGAAAGCGTGTACAATGCTGGAGAAGTATATCTAAGGTAATCTTTGTGTAATGAGTGGATCCTAGTAGCTTTTGTTTCTTTGAAAACGTCTCATAAAGATAGGAAACATTTTTTTTTCCTAGGAGTTAAGGAAGCACGTCAAAGCTGCTGCCCAGTATTTGTTGGCAAAATGGCCTCTGAACAACGAGTTTTTCTGAAGCCTTAGCTGCTTCAGCCTTCCCAAGCCAGACTCCCAGCCGATGCGTTGCAGCAATGCTCTCTGTGTCGCAAGAGAACTACTGTAAGAGACAAACATAGAGAAAGTCCAGGGAGAATGGTTATTATTACATTTGGACCATGTGTCATCACTCACGAGCAGCACACGAATCTTTAGCTATTGAAAAATCCTAGGACTGAAGACACCAGGTAGTGATTTGAAATATCAGGTTTTGGGTCAAGTGGTTAGAGCAGCTCTTTTGCTCTGCCATGGAAGCGCATACGTGGAGCGAGGATTTTCTCGTTCAGCTCAGTTGATGAATAGCATGCAAGCCCGTACAGAGGAGCACACCCTAAATGCTAAATTTTTTGTTGCTGGTGCTCTGCGCAACTATGAGAACAAACCCGAGCTTTTGCCGATCACAAAGAAGCTGCTGTGTTTGGCCATATCAGCTAGACCTAGCCATGAATTTCACCTTATTGGTTGAAAACGGGACGAGTTGGAAAAAGAAAAGCTTGAAGCTCAAAAGAAAGATGCTGAATTGGCAGTCCAAGACCTGGTCCAGAGGAAGCATAAAATAGCGAAGCAAGAATAAAAAAAAAGAGTAAAGAGATGGCTAAACGCAAGAAAAAATAGGTAATACTACTTTGAAAGAAGTAGGAGAACGTCTGAAGAAAGCAGTAGAAGAGAAGGACTTTTCGAACATTTGTCTGGCTCGAAGCACGCTGGAAGCAGCACTAAAAGCTCGTTCCGAAGGTAGGGAAATATCAAATGATGCTGAATTTGTGTATGCACTTATTTTGAAGAGGAAATCAGAACTTTCAAATAAGCTTAAGACGTGATGACGCTAAGTGTAATTCTACCTGTGATTTATTACGCTACTCATGGACGCCAATCATACTGTTTATTCCTTTTCGAAAACATTCAAAAGCTCTGTTTTACTAAGATTGTTTGTTCCTTGTACATTAATCGAGGTTTTGCTTTCATTAAAGTTCTCTTTTTGTTTGAGAAAATAAATTAATCTAAAATAATTTAGACTTCCAGCCTTCTTTTCCGGAATCTTACGGGCCTTTAGAGGGCAATTATGATCATAAGACAGTAACTGGGACTTCTAACTGGCAGTAACTGGTAAGACAGTAACTGGGACTTCTGCAGTTCGTCTACCTGTGCTCTTGAGTGTCTCTTATACGTCACTTTTTGTCCCTTTTTTTGTTGTGAAATAACTAAAGTCACTTTTCGGGAGCATTATTGCGGCTCACTCCTGTCATTCACATGAAAATTTTCCCCTCTCCCTCCCTGTGTTCTATTCTGATTAAGAATATAATTTTACGGGATGTATTTGAAGTGCTGAAATGAAATAGTGCCACCTCACTTCCCCTTCCGGTTAAGATATAATAATTTGCACTTGTTTAAGTCCTGGATGAAAATGTTTGCGAAAAGAGTGAATCTTTGGAGATTTTGACAGCTCGGGGCTGATTACGTCTTTTCAGATTACGTCTGAGAATTAATATCAAGAAGGATCAGTCGCCTAGACTAGGAGGGTGAAGAGGTAATAAGTTACCACTTGTTACCTTGTTACCACTAGGTAACAATAAAATCGGTTATTTTGATAGCTTCACTTACATGGGAAGTATTAATAGTAAAGATGATGGAAAAGGCAAAAAGTAGATGGTAAAAAGTAAAGTAGTAAAAGTAAAAAGTAATAGTAAGAAGTTGTAGGGGTAAAAGTAGAAGTAGTAAAAAGCAAAAAGCAGATGGTAAAAAAGTAGAAAAGGCAAGGAATAGGGTGTTTTCTCATAGTTGAAAAAGTTTGGAAGAGGAGGAAAATGAGTCTACGAACTAAGATTAGAATATTTGAAGCAGCGGTAACGATACTGGTCAAGTAGGTCTCTGCTACGGGAGCTTGTGGGAAGGAGGTGCGTTTAATGTTTTCAAAAGGAACTGTCTGAGGATTGTTGCAGGTACATTTTTGACTAACAGTGTCACAAGTGAGCCAATAATTGACCAAATTGACAATTTTTTTTAAAGATTGAAAAACAGAAAAGAACAAGGGATGAGGGTGCCTTAAAAATCTGAGGGGGGTCACCCCTGGCCTCTCTAGGTCCGCCAGTGGTTCAACACCATTGTCTAGGGCTGCTATTATAGAAAAATTAAGATGTATAGGCCATGTTTTATAGATAAAGAATGGTAGATTGCCAAAACGTGTGGTTTATGGCCTTCTATCTAAGGCCAAACGAAAAGCAGGTTGTTTTTTAACGGATGAAAAGAGGTCATAATAAAGTATTCAAAGGAAATTGTAATTCTTGGGAAGGGGTTAATAAGTGAAGGTTTATGGCGAATTGAGTGAAAAGGGATGGTTGCCTAACGAGTGAAGCCTTGTAAAATTGTTATGTGGGGGAGGTCTGTGACGGATTGAGTGCAACTGTGTTTGCCTCAGGGGGCTTGGGGCTCCAATGGGCGGTTAGTAGAAGTAGTTACCAGTTCATAGATTGAATCTCTTGTTTTTAATGTGATTAAAAGGACTGGTGTTATATTTTCAGTTTCTGCTTATCTTTTAATCATGTATTGTGGATTAAAAGAATAGCCGTATCCAGGGGGAATGAGTCCCCCCCTCTCCCCCTAAAAAAGATCTGATTTGTAAAAACGTAAAAAAATGCTTATAAACAATTTGTTGCTGCGTTTTTAAAGTTTGTTTGTGACACCACCACCACCCCCTCTGGACAGAAATCCTAGATACACGCTTGAGTGAAAGGCACCACTGTGAAGCTGAATGTAATGAGAGGTCTTTCTCTGAAGTAAAGAGCACGGGAAACTCATAAGGGTGGAACCTGCCCTTCGTGCTGAAAAGTAAAACCACCAACACCATATAGCATTTTACGGCTTCGCTTGACCCAAAACTGTTGTACACTTGTCTTTTCAGGGACTTTGAAATACAGGGGAGGGTAAAGCAAGCAGAATTCGGTCCTCAGTAGGCCTACCAACTGAAATTGAACTAGCCTGCTTAATTTGTCAAGATTTTCTGAAGCTTGTCAAGTTATTCCTATTTGTTCTGACAGGATTTGGGCTGAATTTCGAAATTGGAAAAATAATGATTAATTATCACTTGCGTCACATCACTTACGTCAGATCACATCCTACCCATTACACTATGTCATATCACTTACGTCACATCATATTATATCATACCGCATTAGTTTTCTCCAAAACTTTAGCTTTAATCCTTTTGTATTTTAGTTAAATCAACTCAAATATTTAATTTTCCTTGAATGTTTTTACCTTTTTTTATGAAACCGCCAGATAGTACACTGTAAATGGCACATGTAGTTTAAAATACCAATTTCCAAAATGTAAGGGGTAACACAAACCTAAGGGGGGACAATTCAATTGTTGCCACTCATATAACAAGCGTCAAAGGCGAAACTTCTACGATTTAGCATTTTATGAATGCTTGATAGCTAATTAGAAGATCGTCTCGGGGGCTTCTGACAATTTGTAAAAGACATTTTTATGAAATGACATTTTATGAGACATTTTACGTTGGAAATGATATTTTATGAGAGTCTTTAAGCAAAACTAGGCCTGAAATATGCTGGCTTTTCTTTCGTTTCTTTTTGAATACAAAGCTCAATTTTTGATTAACACTCACATAATGAGTATCAAAGGTTTAACTGCCATGGTAATTAATAGCTAATTAAGTACTTCAAAGTTGTTTTTTCTTACAATAGGTTGTGAAATTCTCTTTACGGTTTAATCTTCCTTAGAGTCGACATCTTTTCATTTCAGTGCATTAATTAGTATTATTAATATCGTTAAATACTACATCGTTGATGCAATCTAATTATTCTATATATAAAGAAAGAAGAAAACCTTTTATATTTCCTATCATCGAAAATGGTTGATAGACTGTAGTATATGAAACAGGCAATCGGAATTAGAAAAGTACAATGCTCCCTCGGTGTGCGTGTAATTCAACGCTTAGTTTAACTTAACCTTGTTCAACTCGAACCCTATTTAACTCAACCCCTATGCAACCTGTTCCCTCTTTTGGTTTTCCAACCCGAATTAGATTTATTTTCGCAATTTTCTTTATTTGCAGTTTTTTCTTTGAGTCGGTTTTTGTGTTGCATTGATTATTATTGTCATCACTTTTTGTCACTTTTTTTAGTTGTGAAATAACAAAAGTCATTTTTTTCAAGAGCATTGTTGCGGCCGACCCCTGTCATTCACATGCAAATCTTAACCTTGTTCAAATCTTAAACTTAAGCTTGTTCAACTCGAATCCCTTTTAATTCAAACCCTATTCAACCTGTTCCCTCTTTTTGTTTTCCAACCCAAATTAGATTTATTTTCTCAATCTTCTTTATTTGCAGTTTTTTCTTTGAGTCGGTTTTCGTGTTGCATTGATTATTACTGTCATCACTTTTTGTCACTTTTTTTTAGTTGTGAAATAACTAAAGTCCCTTTTTTTCGAGAGTATTGTGGCGGCCGACCCCTGTCATTCACATGCAATTCTTAACCTTGTTCAAATCTTAAACTTAAGCTTGTTCAACTCGAATCCCATTTAACTCAACCCCTATGCAACCTGTTCCCTCTTTTGGTTTTCCAACCCAAATTAGATTTATTTTCGCAATCTTCTTTATTTCCATTTTTTTTTCTTTGAGTCGGTTTTTGTGTTGCATTGATTATTATTGTCATCACTTTGTCACTTTTTTTTAGTTGTGACATAACTAAAGTCCCTTTTTCGAGAGCATTGTTGCGGCCGACCCCTGTCATTCACATGCAATTCTTAACCTTGTTCAAATCTTAAACTTAAGCTTGTTCAACTCGAATCCCATTTAACTCAACCCCTATGCAACCTGTTCCCTCTTTTTGTTTTCCAACCCAAATTAGATTTATTTTCTCAATCTTCTTTATTTGCAGTTTTTTCTTTGAGTCGGTTTTTGTGTTGCATTGATTATTACTGTCATCACTTTTTGTCACTTTTTTTTAGTTGTGAAATAACTAAAGTCCCTTTTTTTTCGAGAGTATTGTCGCGGCCGACCTCTGTCATTCACATGCAATTCTTAACCTTGTTCAAATCTTAAACTTAAGCTTGTTCAACTCGAATCCCATTTAACTCAACCCCTATGCAACCTGTTCCCTCTTTTGGTTTTCCAACCCAAATTAGATTTATTTTCGCAATCTTCTTTATTTGCATTTTTTTTTCTTTGAGTCGGTTTTTGTGTTGCATTGATTATTATTGTCATCACTTTGTCACTTTTTTTTAGTTGTGAAATAACTAAAGTCCCTTTTTTTTCGAGAGTATTGTCGCGGCCGACCTCTGTCATTCACATGCAATTCTTAACCTTGTTCAAATCTTAAACTTAAGCTTGTTCAACTCGAATCCCATTTAACTCAACCCCTATGCAACCTGTTCCCTCTTTTGGTTTTCCAACCCAAATTAGATTTATTTTCGCAATCTTCTTTATTTGCATTTTTTTTTCTTTGAGTCGGTTTTTGTGTTGCATTGATTATTATTGTCATCACTTTGTCACTTTTTTTTAGTTGTGACATAACTAAAGTCCCTTTTTCGAGAGCATTGTTGCGGCCGACCCCTGTCATTCACATGCAATTCTTAACCTTGTTCAAATCTTAAACTTAAGCTTGTTCAACTCGAATCCCATTTAACTCAACCCCTATGCAACCTGTTCCCTCTTTTTGTTTTCCAACCCAAATTAGATTTATTTTCGCAATCTTCTTTATCTGCAGTTTTTTCTTTGAGTCGGTTTTCGTGTTGCATTGATTATTACTGTCATCACTTTTTGTCACTTTTTTTTAGTTGTGAAATAACTAAAGTCCCTTTTTTTCGAGAGTATTGTCGCGGCCGACCCCTGTCATTCACATGCAATTCTTAACCTTGTTCAAATCTTAAACTTAAGCTTGTTCAACTCGAATCCCATTTAACTCAACCCCTATGCAACCTGTTCCCTCTTTTGGTTTTCCAACCCAAATTAGATTTATTTTCGCAATCTTCTTTATTTGCATTTTTTTTTCTTTGAGTCGGTTTTTGTGTTGCATTGATTATTATTGTCATCACTTTGTCACTTTTTTTTAGTTGTGAAATAACTAAAGTCCCTTTTTTTTCGAGAGTATTGTCGCGGCCGACCTCTGTCATTCACATGCAATTCTTAACCTTGTTCAAATCTTAAACTTAAGCTTGTTCAACTCGAATCCCATTTAACTCAACCCCTATGCAACCTGTTCCCTCTTTTGGTTTTCCAACCCAAATTAGATTTATTTTCGCAATCTTCTTTATTTGCATTTTTTTTTCTTTGAGTCGGTTTTTGTGTTGCATTGATTATTATTGTCATCACTTTGTCACTTTTTTTTAGTTGTGACATAACTAAAGTCCCTTTTTCGAGAGCATTGTTGCGGCCGACCCCTGTCATTCACATGCAATTCTTAACCTTATTCAAATCTTAAACTTAAGCTTGTTCAACTCAAATACCATTTAACTCAACCCCTATGCAACCTGTTCCCTCTTTTGGTTTTCCAACCCAAATTTAGATTTATTTTCGCAATCTTCTTTATTTGCAGTTTTTTTTTCTTTGAGTCGGTTTTCTTTTTTAATTCATAATTTAAAAGAAAAAATATATAGATAGATGGATATCTGTGTACAAAACTTTGTTTGCAAGTATTTTTTTTTTTACTTTTGTACAAACTGGAAAAAAAATTTCGGTGAAAGGGGTTCGACCTGGTTACCCCTCCACCTCAAACGGCTGTCCATCATCGTATACTTTCCCAAGGCTGTATGACTGAAAATGCAGGGAGAAATGAAAAATAACATAGATAAAAGTGATAAACATACTAAAAACATATTACTGAAACATACATAGCTACTACTAAAAACATAAGATTAATAAGTCAACAAAACTGATAGAGTTTTGTATACGCTTAAACTTTATATTGTTTTGACAGGGCTTATCTTTTTTACGCTTCTGATTTCAAAATCAAAATTAAAACTATTCTAAGCGTGCCCCTTTTCTTATAATTTCTTTTACTTAGTGATGAAATAACTGTGATAACTTTCGGTTGTTTGTTATGTTTCCTGAGTCAAGTCTTAACTTCTCAAGTGCCATGGTCAATGAAAATGGAATTTGGTTGTATGTATTGGACCATATACGTCCTTTTTTAAATAAAGAAAAAATCGGGAATATAGTTTTTAACGAAAAAGGCCTCCATATGCAGTTATGCAGTTTTTGGTAGTAATGGGTGCTACCAAAACCCCAATGGGTGCTAGTAAGGAGTGCCAAGTTAAAAAAAAGAAATCCAAGTAAAAAAATCAGTAAACAATAGACCAAAAAGATGTTGCACCATTTCTTTAACTCTCAAGTTTTTTTGTTTTGAACCTTAAAATTTTTTAGCTCTTTTTTGAACTTAGAAATTTTTTCATCTTTTTTTCATGTCTAAAAATAATATAAAATATACTTAAAACAAAAAATTCACTTGTGATATTTTCGAAAGAAGAAACTAAAATGATGTAGATATGTTAGTCGCGATTTTCCCTATTAGAAAAATCGTATTTGTAGTGACATTTTTTTCTTGTTTTGATTAAAATTTCTTAGGACCTTTTCAATTTTTGTGTCATGCATTCAAATGACATAAAATATACTTAGAACAAAAAAACTCACTTGTTAGATTTTTGAAATATGAAGTGAAGATGACATAAATATGTTAGTCATGGTTTTTCTTATTAGGGAAATAATGTTTGTAGTGACACTTGTTTTTAAAATTTGTATGAAAGGGTACCATATGATAATAGGTTGTGATATTGATAAAAAATTCAAAGTGTTTCCAAATCTTATGTTATACTAGCTGTTGGGGTGGCGCTTCGCGCCACCCCAACACCTAGTTGGTGGGGGCGCTTCGCGCCCCCCCCCCCCCCCCCAAGCCCCCCCCCGCGCGCGTAAGTCGTTACGCGCCATTGTAGTTGTGTCCCTATGTCCCACCTGTGAATATAGATAGATATATATATATATATATATATATATATATATATATATATATATATATTATATATATATATATATATATATATATATATATATATATATATATATATATATATATATATATATATATATATATATATATATATATATATATATATGTTTTTAACTACGTAAAACTTGCGAATATACAACATTCTTTGCTGTCCCATTGTCTGTGCATATAAATAGATTGTCAGGTTTACCGACTCTTGAACATGCAACATATAATGGTCCATGGGAAAACAATCCGTATTCAGATCTATACCTCATGATTCTAATGATTGCCCTTGAGCTTTGTTGATGGTGATTGCTAATCGACCATTCCCTGAGTCGCCATCGTCATTTATATATCCCCCTGTGCACCCCGGCGTCCCCTTTGTAGTTATGTCCCTGTGTCCCGGTCGTCATTTATATTCCCTGTGTCCGGTCGTCATTTGTGTCCCGGTGTTCCAGTCTGTGATTTCTCTTTGAGTGTCCCGGGCGTCATTTATATTCCTTGTGTCCCGGTGTCCCGGTCGTCATTTATATCCCCCTGTGCCCCCCGGCGTCCCCATTGTAGTTGTGTCCCTGCGTCCCGGTCGTCATTTATATTCCCTGTGTCCCGGTCGTCATTTGTATCCAGGTGTCCCGGTCTGTATATACATTCGTTTTTTAGTTTTGTTTTTCTCCTTTATTTTTTTCCTTTTTTCTTTTTTTTCTTTTTTAGTTTATTTAGATTTTTAGATTTTTTAGTTTTTTTATTAGTTTTTAGTTTTTTTGTAGTTTTTACCATTTTTTTAGTTTTTTTAGTTTTTTTTTTTTACTTATGTCCTGGTCGTCATTTATACTCCCTGTGTCCCGGTCGTCATTTGTGTCTCGGTGCTTTGTTGATTGCTAATTTATATTATATTTATATTTATATTTTTTATATTTATTAATATTTTTTTAGTTTTCTTTTTCTCTTATTTTTCAGTTTTTTTCCTTTTTTTTAGTTTTTTCTTTTTTAGTTTTTAGTTTTTTTTTGTTTTTTACCTTTTTTTAGTTTTTTTAGTTTTTTTAGTTTTTTAGCTTTTTTAGTTTTTTTATTAGTTTTTGTTTTTTTTTTTAGTTTTTGCCTTTTTTTAGTTTTTTCAGTTTTTTTTAGTTTTTAGTTTTTTACCTTTTTTTAGTTTTTTTTTAGTTTTTTAGCTTTTTTAGTTTTTTTTCTTTTTAGTTTTTTTTGTAGTTTTTACCTTTTTTAGTTTTTTTTCTTCTTTTGTATTAGTGTGAAATAATTCAGACGTCATATGCGGACAAACACGACGTCACTCGACAGACAGACAGACAGACATAACCCACAAACAACTTATTTTTATATATATTTATATTCATATTTTTTTAGTTTTCTTTTTCTCTTTTATTTTTCAGTTTTTTTTCCTTTTTTTTTATTTTTTTTCTTTTTTAGTTTTTAGTTTTTTTTAGTTTTTTACCTTTTTTTAGTTTTTTTTAGTTTTTTTAGTTTTTTAGCTTTTTTAGTTTTTTTATTAGTTTTTATTTTTTTTTGTAGTTTTTGCCTTTTTTTATTTTTTTCAGGTTTTTTTAGTTATTAGATTTTTACCTTTTTTTAGTTTTTTTTTAGTTTTTTAGCTTTTTTAGTTTTTTTTTTCTTTTTAGTTTTTTTTTTGTAGTTTTTACCTTTTTTAGTTTTTTTCTTCTTTTGTATTAGTGTGAAATAATTCAGACGTCATATGCGGACAAACATGACGTCACCTGATCCACACACAGATCCACACACAGACAACTTGAACCTGTAGTTTTCTCTTATATGAACATGTAGTTTTCTCTTATATGAACCTGTAGTTTTCTCTTATATGAACCGTCTTTCTGTAGTTTTCTCTTCAATAAACCTTTTAAATGAACCTGTAGTTTCTCTTATATGAACATGTAGTTTTCTCTTATATGAACCTGTAGTTTTCTCTTATCTGAACCGTCTTTCTGTAGTTTTCTCTTCAATAAACCTTTTAAATGAACCTGTAGTTTTCTCTTATATGAACCTGTAGTTTTCTCTTATATGAACCTGTAGTTTTCTCTTATATGAACCTTCTTTCTGTAGTTTTCTCTTACATGAACCTGTAATTTTCTCTTATATGAACCGTTTCTTATATGAACCGTCTTTCTGTAGTTTTCTTTTATATGAACCGTCTTTCTGTAGTTTTCTCTTCAATAAACCTTTTAAATGAACCTGTAGTTTTCTCTTATATGAACCGTCTTTCTGTAGTTTTCTCTTACATGAACTTGTAGTTTCTTTTATATGAACCGTCTCTTATATGAACTGTCTTTCTGTAGCTTTCTCTTATGTGAACCGTCTTTCATATAAAAGAGCGATGAATTGCAGAGGGGACAACCCATTTCATATACGGAGTAATTTCTGTTCGTTTTAAGTTTCAATGTCGCTCCTTACTTTCAGTTAAAAAAAACTAGTTTTTTTTTATTTAATCTCTTATATGAACCGCCTCTTATATGAACCGTCTTTCTGTAGTTTTCTCTTCAATGAACCTTTTAAATGAACCTGTAGTTTTCTCTTATATGAACCTGTAGTTTTCTCTTATATCAACCGTCTTTCTGTAGTTTTCTCTTCAATGAACCTTTTAAACGAACCTATAGTTTTCTCTTATATGAACCTGTAGTTTTCTCTTATATGAACCGTCTTTCTGTACTTTTCTCTTACATGAACCTATAATTTTCTCTTATATGAACCGTCTTTCTGTAGTTTTCTCTTACATGAACTTGTAGTTTCTTTTATATGAACCATCTCTTATATGAACTGTCTTTCTGTAGCTTTCTCTTATATGAACTATCTTTCATATAAAAGAGCGATGAATTGCAGAGGGGACAACCCATTTCATATACGGAGTAATTTCTGTTCGTTTTAAGTTTCAATGTCGCTCCTTACTTTCAGTTAAAAAAAAATTAATTTTTTTTTATTTAATCTCTTATATGAACCGCCTCTTATATGAACCGTCTTTCTGTAGTTTTCTCTTATATGAACCTGTAGTTTTTTCTTATACGAACCATTAGTTTTCTCTTATACGAACCGTCTCTATATGAACTGTCTTTCTGTAGCTTTCTCTTATATGAACCGTCTTTCTGTAGTTTTCTCTTATATGAACCGTCTTTCTGTAGTTTTCTCTTATATGAACCTGCAGTTTTCTCTTATACGAACCTGCAGTTTTCTTTTATATGAACCTGTAGTTTCCTCTTATATGAACCGTCTTTATGTAGTTATTCTTTAAATGAACCTTTAGTTTTCCCTTATATGAACCGTCTTTCTGTATTTTTCTCTTATATGAACCTGCAATTGTCTCTGATATAAATTGTCAAAGACCCATTTTTTTTTCAGGTTTTTTCGTAGCCAACGATTCTGGTTCAATTTTGGCAAGAGACGCGACTAACGCCACATCTTTTACCCATATCGATGCTAATGGACAGTGGAACATTGATTTGGGGGAAATTGAATATTGTCCATCTACAAGAGACTTGACTGATGCAAAAATTCACCATCTGCTCTCAGAGGAGTTGGGAAGATCCCACCATAGAGTAGGTGTCTTCTTATAAAAATATAGGAATCTTCCTTTTTTTGG